>NW_021620921.1:3904970-4062469 GCF_004785775.1 Grammomys surdaster | reverse complement strand
ACACACACACACACACACACACACACACACACACACACACACACACACATCTATATCTCAATGAAATGGTTCCTAATGGTATTCTGATATATTTGTAGGTCAGTGCCTTGCCCAGTTGTCTTCAGAGAGGCTTCCCCAGGCAGAAGATTGCAAAGCCAGACACTATGCAGAGACAGGGTCTATATTGAAGATCTCCATCAGGTACCTCCCTGTGGATATCAGGAAACCCTGCAGAAAATTGGGCAGAAAGATCATGGGAGCCAGGGGAGATGGAGGACATCAGGAGAACATGGCCCACCAAATAAACTGAGCAGGACTCACATGGCCTCACAGAGACTGAAGCAAGCAAGCATGGAGTCTGCAAGGGTCTGCACCAGGTCCATATATTATGGCTGTTATCTTGATGTTTTTGTGGGACTCCTAACAGTGGGAGCAATGTGTCTCTGACTCTTTTGCCTGCTCTTAGGACTCTTTTCCTCCTATTGAACTCCCCTGGCCAGCCTCCATACGAGGAGTTTTGCCTTGTTATTGTATCTTGTTTTGGTTGTTGTCTCTTGGAGGTCTGCTTTTTTCTGAAAAGAAAGTGAGAGTGGATCTGCGAAAGAAGGGGAGGTGGGGGAGAGCCAGGAGGAGTGGAGGGAGGGGAAACTGTGGTCAGGATGCATTGTATGATAGAAGAATCTATTTTTAATAAAAAATGGAATAACTTTTCAATGCTGTACTATTTTTAAAGCAAGTCCTTAACATACAAACAATATGGGTTCACCATCTAACTTCAAATGTCAAAACTATAATTTCACATAGTCATACAATATTCCTACATACCAAAAAAAGGCATGCTCTGGTAACTTCATTTCATTCTAGAGAAATTTATCACAACACTCTGTGTTTCTGTGTTCCATTCCCTTTATATATGGACAGCAGTTTCTATCCAAATATAAAACCAGACAGAAAACCACTCACTTCATAGGTGAAAAGTAACAGCTAAAATCCAATTTGGTCCAAGACTTTTTAGTTTTTGCATTAAATATTTTCCATCATGTCTTTATTACTTCTCTCTATAAGCTATGTCTCTGGGTAAGATTTACCTCCTGGGTCAATCATTATGTTTGAAATCATCCAATTATCCTCTGTGAGGACACAAGGCACCAACAATAGAGGACAGAGCTCTGGGCCTTGATCACATAACTTAATCTGGCTCCTTCAGCACTGCCTGGAAAGGGGCTCAAGGTATAAATAGACAAGTTAGAAGAATCACCCTGAAGGATGTTGCCAGGGAGCCAGGAGCTGGGCCCCCACTATGCTGTACTGCTAGTGGTTTCACCTAAACTTCCCTAGAGCCTCCAAAGTTAAGCATAGAATGATTTCTGTCTACTTCTCTATTAAAAAACAGGCTCAGACCAGTTAACCAACTTGCTTGGTGCTACAGTTTGACTCTAGATACAAGTAGCCTATCTTCACCAGATGTCTCCAGCGAAAGAATCCATCATTTCATCCCAACCCACCCTGTTTGGGGAATACTGTACTCCACAGAAGCACATGCTTATAGGACAGTAAGGGTTAATTTAATAGAGCATCTAGAAGAAGAAGCTTGTGAAATCAGGGAGAGTGGAACCCATGTACACTCTGGCTTTTGACAGTGCCACATAGCCTAGACACTATAGTGTTCTCTTGAGAAGTTGACCTTCCCGTCATTATACAGAGCCATGTACTCCACCTTGGTTTCTCTTGCTTTTGCCTGTTTGAAGGATCCGTTGCCTGGGGTATAACTCAGCCAAATAGATTGCTTATGATTAATGGAGCTGTGCTTTTTTTTCTATACTTTTTGCTTTTACTTGCATCATATTTGATGTGTATCTCTTGCACACAAGATGCCTCTCATAAATTGAAATCTTGTTTTGGCACACTACCTATCTAGTCTGATAACCTATTTTTTAAGTAGAGCAATCAGTCCATTGATTATATATATACATATATATATATATATACACATATATATATATGTATGCATATATATACACACACACACACACACACACACACACACACATATATATATATATATATTGCAATAATCAATTTTAGTAATAAACACTAGTACCTAATACTGGAGTTTGACAACTTTCTATGTGTCTTCTGTTTGTCTCATCAAGTGTTTTCTTGTTCATCCCTGTTTGAAAGCCTTTGAATTATTTTCTTTTAGTTTTCCATTGTAGTCATGTGTTCTTCTTCAGGTGGCTTCCTATGCTGGCTACAGTAAGCATTTTTATTCATCACAGTTTGAATTTAATTAATGTCCGTCCTAGCTCTTCATAGTGTGATGATATTGCAAAAGTATTCCATTTGTTCACTCTGCCTCTCATTGTGTTACAGACTTTATAATGTTCTATTATTACTGCTTTCCCTATTCAGTGATCTTTTAAACAGCTCCACAGCTTTCATACCTAATGGCTACTCTAACTGTATACAAGTTCATTGGGATATAGAGATTTCGTGTCAGCTAATTTCAGTCTGTAATTTCTTTTTACTTTATTTTTTAATTTGCAAATTTTTATAATAAAGTTTATTTTTAAAATAAAGAAAAAAATTTAGATAGTCTTTTTTTCTAGCCAGATATTTATCTTTTCCAGAAGATCTTATCCTTTTTTCCACTTATTTATTTATTCACTTTACATTCAGATCAAAGCCCCCCTTTCCTCTGAGGCCCCCTTCATAGGATCCTCCCCCGTCTCCCCTTCACCTCTGAGAAAGTACCCCTGACACACACACACACACACACACACACACACCAGTCATGTTTGGTTCCACCTTAGGTCTCTAGAACTATCCAGTTCCTGACCATCTAGACAGTATACAGAGCGAGCCCATGCCCTACATTGCCTGGAAATGTTATTCCTAATCTAATGTTTAAACAACAATGTATCTAAGCCAATGTTTCCATTGTATTAATGATCTCTAAGGTAATATCAGAAAACTGAAAGTATTTTCAAAGATAGCTCTGCTTGTAATTAAGTAGGAATATGGCAATTCATTCTCACAAGAAAAATGTATACAATTTTATGTGTTTGTTATAGCCAAAATATTATTGTTTCATAAGATTTGTATATGAGTATAAATCTGAGTTTCATTTAGGATTTGAAAGAAAAAAGGCAGCTCTCTCTCTCTCACATATGTTGCATCTTTATATGTTTTATGTTCTTCCAGAAACAAGCATGACGCAAGTATTGAGAACTTTTATGTTGTCTCCCTTACAGGTTACAGGCATAAGTGATGCTTGCAATGGGACAGGCAAGTTTATTGTCAATCAGTGATAAGTGGAAAACAATGTAGAGGGTGGCTATAAGGAAGAGATGAAAGTATTCTTAGAGATTTGTAGTTGCCAGGCCTGCAGGGAGACCATAGACATGAAGAGGTGGTGCCAGAGTGTTTTAGCCCTAGTCTGTTTTGCCATGTATTTCCTTTGTACTTGATTTCAGGAAGTTCCATCTACCTTAGGGCCTCAGTTTCCTCATCCATATGATGGGAATTATTGTAACACATGCCTGTGCTTGCCATTTTTATGTCAACTTGACCAACCTAGAATCATCAAAGTAGAGGGGCCCAGTCCTTTGTGGGTGGTTCTGCCCTTGGTGGGCTGGTGCTACTTGACTTTATGGTACAGTAGGCTTAGCAAGCCGTAAGGACAAGCCAGTAAGCAGCACCCCTCCATGGCCTCTGCATCATCTCTTGCCTCCAGGGTCCAGTCTAGCTTGAATTTCTGTCTTGATTTCCTTTGTTGATGAACAATGATGTGGAATTTTCAAATCAAATAAACTTGCTTTTGGTAACGGTGTTTCACTACAGTAGTAACTGTAACTAGAGAAATGCTCAGTAGGATTGCTATAAGGCTTTAATACAGTGCCAGGAATAGGTTATGTAGCACACAGCTCATAAACAGAAAAATGTGGTTTTTGATTGAAGTAGTGCGAAAATGTGACATTGCTTCCATCTTTTTTTGCTCAATCTCTATATGTAAACTGATTAGGTCAAAAGTCAACAGAGGACCATGGGAAAAAGTACCAGGAATCTTGCAGTTGAAGCCATTTCCACTCCCCCATCTCAAGGTTTTTCTTTGTCAAAGGGGCTGCTGCAATACTGATTACTAATGTGTGCTTCATCCACTTTATTTCTATTTATAGTTTCAACAAAATATACTATGTTTGGATAATGGAGTGGAATCATAAGTTCTTTTTTCTTTTAGACAAGAATGAGTTTCCACCTTTGATTTCTCAAACTCAGCCCTCTTTCAGCATAATTAAATTATTTGCTTAGAGGAGAATCAGTAATTTATTAACCTGTTCAAAAGCTGTAGCTAGGATGCTTCCCTTAAAGAAGCATGCCAGCTGAAAATAAAGAAGGTGCACATGTGTGGGTATGTGAACACACACACGCACACACACACACACTGGAAGATATTGCTAGTCTTTCCCAGAAACTTCAAAGATCAGCACCATATTTGAAAAGAAACATTAATGACATATCCTTAATACATACCTGGATCATGGTACTGATTCTGTCATAATGTATATGTAGTGAGTAAAAAAAAAAAAAAAAAAAAAAAAAAAAAAAAACCCTGGTAATTGCTGTAGTTGAGTAAGTGGGAAAGAACTTGCCTGAGTCCATTTTGTCCCTTTAATCCATACACTTTTGAGAACCAGTAATGAACTGGTTGCTGTCTCATAATTGCTGATACAAAATGTTAGTAAGCTGTGTGCACATTTTATTAACAAATGTAACAAGCTCACTGGGTCTCAGTCTCTTTGGGCTCCCATCTGTTGAGCCTCTGTTCTTGCAGTGGCCTTGGCCTGGAGTGCTCATCCCTCAGATGTTCTCATTGTATACTTCTTCCCCTTCCTCTAGTCTTCACTGAACACCCTTTTCTTGGAAGGACTAATTTGCACCCTGCTTAAATGTACATGGCTGCATGCTCTCCATGCGCTTTTACATGCTGTGTTTCTATTTAGAGTACTAATTGCCTTTGGAAAAGCCACTTGTATATTTTAAAAGATATTGTTTCCCCCTCCCATCAAATGTAGGCTTCAAGTAAACTAACTTTTGAGCTATCCAGCATTATATTTTTATTACTTAGAATTTTTGATACCTATAAAAAACTAAATGATTATTAAATGAACGATGCATGCATCATTAAATGCAGAAAGGTGATTTAACTTACTAGTCAGACTGTATTGGAGGTGGTTATAACCTGTTTAAGTGGTTGCCAGAAGCCTGGGATATATCAAATGAAGTTGAAGTATTAGGAAAAAATAGATCATATTGAGAAATAAATTTAAAAGCTATAGAGAGATTGGATATCTCAAGAGAGTGAATATTGAAAATACTGCTTTTTCATCAGACATTAGAAACTATTGCCTAGAGCGGCACAGCATTCATCAATAGACTACAATTCTTAAGAGTGGTAAGTGGTCTATACTGGGATAATCCTACCACACACTCTGGTATCCTCTGTTGACTAAGGTCAAATATTCACACTTAGTTTACCAGGCAACATCCTGTGGATCCAAAAACAATCAGCCTGGCAATTATAAAACTCAACATGGAAACAGCCAGCTGGTCATGAGGATTCTAGAACTGAATGAAAAACTGATGATAACGGTTAAGTAGTCAAAGATACTATCAGGCTGGTAGCATGAATGACCAACCACACTAGAAATGTTGGACCCTACCCATCTTTCCTGTTCTGAATCAGATCAAAGACATGTATCTCCTAACATAAAAGACTTGGATGGAGGAAAGGCCCTGCTGTAATCATAAGTTGACTTTTTGGAGGTGGACTTTATGATTTGATCTATAGAAATCAGGACACACAAACCAGCTTATGTTTAAAATAGAGAGTGCCTGAAATTCTCCAGGGACAGTGGTCGTGACTGAATTACTGCCAAGTTTCACTTCTAGGGAGGAGCATACATCTTAATTTGGAACATGGGTAGTTTCATTATGTCAGGAATGGGAATGGTTTTGTTCTATTGCTTCCTTTCAGTCATGTATGTGGCAAGAGAACCATCTGGGGGAGAGGGAATCGATAACTAGTTATTCCCTATTGAATCTTGCAATAACCTCTTCTATCACTCTCTGCTCTCCACAGTCATTTCTGAGTTTTGGCCAAGTTCCTGTTGATTGTTAGTTTTCTACTCTCTGATCTCAAAAAAAAGTCAGTCAGTCAATGACATATAAATTAATGCCAATCACATACTACCTTATTCTAAAATCATGTTAGACATACATAGACATACAAACACATACATATATTTGTATGTATTACATATTATGTTTATATGTAATGATGTATGTGCACATGTGTTATTTTTCCTCCTTTACTTTGTATTGTTTTGAACAAAGAGACCATGTAATTCCTCTTGAGTTAGACTCAGCAACCCCAGGACTGTTGTCTAGTGGACTTTGCATACTTATGATGGCTCTCTATCTGGCTCACCATTCATTTGCAGTTAATCCAAGCAAATTCTCAACAACACACTATGAAAGTAAACCACACTATGATAGTAAAGACACAAGTCCTGACACTCAAGTTCCAAAAGTCTGAGAAAACGGACCTTCCCAGAATCTCTGAGGCTGCTAACATGGTTGGATTAAAGCACCCAATCAATGAAACCTACCAGGAGGGGGCGCAAAAGAGATACAAACCTGCGTGACTTCTCCTCAAACTCTGCCTACAATGGTTGCTATGGAGAGGGCTAGGTTATATATTCAGTGTACATCCCTCCCCCCACCAATCTCAAGGCAGACATTCGGCTTTGCAGTTACTATGTGCTTGTGAACGAGGAGATTCTCCCCACAGCCTCTTTCCATAATGATGAGTTCTAGGAAAACAGGAGCCCTACATCAAAATTCTAGGTCTTTAAAACTGGTTTGCTTAAGAGTCAGGCAAAGATGTTTAGAATGAATACAATGCTGTTTTCTGGCTTTTCCTCATTATAAGCAATATTGAGAAGTTCTATGCTGTGTTACTAAAATAGTTCAAGAGGTTGTCATGCCTACTCCATAGAGGGATTTCTATTATCTTAGAAACAAAGCTGTATTTTCTACGAATCAGGAAAATTTCAGAGTCTCTCTGAATATAATCTTTTAAATGTATACTTAAAAGGACTTGTGTCTGTGGGAATATACAAACTCTTATTTCAAGGCAATGTAACAAAAATGTTGGGAATTTCCAGATGTGAGTGTGATGTGTGTGCCTTTATCACAATGATGATTTCTGATTTGAGGCAGAATTAGATTTATTAATTTGAGTTGCTGTTTAAAACCAAGTTATAAGGCCTGGAGAGGTGACTTGGTGTTTAAGAATGCCAACTGCTTTTGCAAAGGACCAGGGTTCTGCTCCTAGCACCATCCGGGTTATCTCCCAACTCCCTGTCACTCCAGCTCCAGGGAATTTGTGACTCTTTTCTGGACTCAATAGGCATCTGTAATCATATCTCCACATACCCACACAGATACACACATATGTATACAAACAAAACTAAAAAATCTTAAAGGGAAATCAAGTCATGTGATGACTCCCCCAGCTGAGACAAAAGAAATAATTTTCCTGAGGACATTGATTGGTTTATTTTGTGTGCACACATATTTGAGTCTGTAACAGAAATAACCCAGCAGTTGCCTTCTCAAGGAGGAATTTTTTTTAGCGGCTATGTTTCTCCATTGTCTGTTTCTCTCCTGCACTGAATTAGTTCTGATTAGAATGTGGTCACTCCTTGAGCATAGACCCAGTCACTGCAGCTGTATGGGTTACCTTCTTCTCTTTTCTGGCTGGGTGGTTGGGTTGTGCAATCATGGAAAGAACAGCATTATGGCTTGGAGAGGAACACGCCAATGAATGTTTTGTAGGAACATCCAGATGAGAAACAAATAAACCAATGTTGGCATTCATTTTATTTAAGAAACTAATAAAACAGCATTTGAAAACTCAATCAAAAGAACCCTTTACTTGAAACTACTTTTAAACTTCTAGGGAGATTTAACTGGCCAGGTCTTCTGGGTAATGAGGTCCATAGAAGCTCATTAGAGTTGTAGCTAATTTGCAGATGGACACAGATAACATTTGTTCTGGTTTAAATGGCTTGAAGATTAGAGGGTAGCGCTGTGCCTGTATGGTTCAATGAGCTTACTTGAATCAGAAATTCAGACCTGTCAGTTCTAGACCAACTTTATTATCCAGTAACAGCTTGTTCTTGGCCAGTTGAACAAGATCAGTGTTCCATCTCCTGAATATCTTACATCTCAAAGGATGATGTGATCAAATGGAAGAATTTTGGGGAAAAAAATCCCCACCTAACATGCTGTAAAAATACCTGCCATCTTTCTTAAAACTGTTTTTTAAATGAGAGTAGGCAAGTATATGGTCATTGAATCTATTTTGAAATTTTAGATTATACACTGGAATACACAAGTTGGAAATTATGAACCTTAATTGTGAAGGCACCAGCATGTTCTGATCTTTAGGAACTGGGAGAAAATGCAATATCCATTAGGGTGGTTGTGGTGATTACACAGATAACCTAAACAGGCTATCAAACCCACAGTCTTTCAAAATTGATCACATGCCAGCCAACTGGATTGAAAGAAAATTTCCATTGTTTGTAACGACTACCATATCCAGCTAGGACTGTCTTCCAACACAAACAATTCTAGTATCATGCAATCCTCTTTTAAGCAATTCTTGATTCTCAAGCAATACCAGCCCATGGAGAAGAAGAGAAAATATTGGTTATTTTAATTCGGCGGTTCTTCTGGTCCACTCTCACCAATACCTGTGTATTCCTCAACATGTCTAAGTAATTACAGAATACAACCAGAAAATTTATCTTTTTTTCCTCTGCAATGGTTTCCCATGGTCCATTACCTTTTCTTCTTTGCCCCTATGTAGTATGACTCCTACCTCCCAAGATAAAAGAAAAATGACCACCCTATTGCCAGTGCTACTATGTGGAGGTGATTCTGGAAGCAGCAGTGCTCATTTCTAGGCTGACAGTGCCTGTGGCTCAGTGTTTTGATGGTTATTTAGACTTCATCAAAGTCTCCTGCTTTCCTATTTCTGAACTTACTTGCATTCCTTCTCTGTGACCAAGATGCTCCTGTTTGCTTTCTGACGGATGTGTTCTTTCTAGTTCTCAGCCATGAGCCAGATGCACTGAGGAGAGGGTGTGAGCGGTTGATAATGTGCTAGCCTATATTTCTTCTACCTTTTGAGTCTGTCATATTGTCCTTGAACCATACACATGTGCTTCAATTCTTTCCCTCAGTAGTTTTACCTAGGGGCAGGGGCTTAGTCTCTGTTATATTTTCCACCCTTGAGTCTTGTTCCTCAAATGAATGCAGTTTGCATTAAGGTTTATATGATTTATCTACATATAACACACCCTGATAAAAATCTCTTTATTGTACCAGATTGGCATTTTTCTTTAGTTTAGATCTTAGATTTTTATTTTTTTAATAGTGGTTCTTATACATACAGGCCACAGACAGCCTTACCACACTTCATTGCTGCAATAAAATGTAATCTCAATTTTAAAGGATGCTGTTGTTTCATAGATTCCCTTTTGTCTAATTGTAGGCCCAGAATCTCTGCCTTATTTACAAAAATGGAGTATGTTATTCTAAAACACAACTCCTTTCTTCTGAGAGGGGTTTTGCTCATCAAGCGTACACGATAAGACACAGTAGTATTTGCAACATCTAACACGAACCCATTCTCAGTGTGCCTCGTGTTTCTGGAACCACACAAGGCACACATGCCTTTCAAGTGATGCACAGGAATGAAGTGTTAGAGCAACTCCTGGGTTACCCTGGCTCAGGTTCTTTTGAGAGATGCCAGGATTGGCCAAGGAACTTTCTTTTAAAAAGACGGAAAAATTCCATGGAAGACAAACATAGATCACTTAAAAAAATCATTTTTGTTTCATTCCTTTTCAGCCTGTCAGTCCATAAATATCAAAACCCACTCTAAGAAGGTATGTAAGACATATTTGTATTGGAAGATAACAGCGGAGAGTTTAAGAGCCATTTAGACATCAGATAAATGTCATTTCCAAATACATGTCTTTTATTCCTAATTGAATAACATCCCAATAATCAAAATTGATTTGTCTTATAGATGGCAGGTAAATTCCTTATTTAACACATAAGAGCAAATGAAAATGGTTTTTCAATATATTCATTCTCTGACTTACCTTAGGTAACATCGCCATGAGATCTTTCTTTTTATTATGGTCCCCAACATATTCTGGGAAAGAAACTTTCCATAGTCAGTGAGTTTGAGAAAGGCTTCTTAAAATATTCTTGGAGGTCCTGTAAGGAGGGAAAATAATCTTCCTAAAATTTATTTAACTCATATTTTACTAAACTTGACTGGGTTACAATAACTGTCCTTGGTTTAAAAATTGATTGACATGCATTAATGCACATCTTTAAACATAGCACTGTGAAATTTTGGTACTCATTAACAACAGTAGTGGTAAATGTTTTGTGTTTAAAGAGACACACTTAGTAGCTTCTTGAGCAGAAATGGGTAATTATCACACTGTTACCCAGTTTGACATTCCTTACCTAATACTTTCAGTTAAATGAATCATTTATTCAAACTTCTTCAGTAAACCCTTCAAACATTCCACTGCACGAGTCAGCCGGGTATTTTAAGATGATACAAATGCATAGCTCATTCTCACGTTTTAATATGCATCTTTTATATCAACTGCTTTGGATAAAGAACTTTGAATTAAATTTTTGACACAGGAGAAGGCCAATCCAGAAAAGATGTAAAATTATATTTTTAAATTGTAGTCTACTTAGTGTCTTGGGACAATAATTGTGACTCTTTTTTTTAGGAAAACACCAAAGATGTAAGGTCTTCAGTGTAGTCAAGCATTCAGTAACAGCAGGTTTGGTTATTCTTGATGATGAGAGATACTGTCCATCGCTGGCCCTTCATTTACTGACTGCAGGTGTCTGATGAACTGGCTCAGAGTGCTCAGTCTTGTGTGTTTCCCATTTATTTGAGGCTTCTCAGACTTTTAGTGGTCAGGTCTAATCTAAAATTCATCTCTGCTATTTTCACCAGGAGCAAAATTCTGCAAGTATTGACTCTGGTTTTGTGAAGCACAGATGTAGAGCTGACAATGCTTACCATGTGGTCAACACTCTTTCCAAATATTAAACTCAACCAAAAGACTTTAAAACAAAAGGTGTGTGTGGTGTCTGCGCGTTGTGCGTGGGATGGCAGCAGGGTGGTAGAAATGGAGAATGCACACTGCAATGTACTCCATAGGCTAGAAAATATTCTTGTCTTGAGACGCCAGGAAAATAAAGTTAGACTGTCGTCTTCTTCATGCAATCACTAAGTTGTTTTATTTTTTTCTTCTTTGTGGGGCGCTGTAAAATAGGCTGTGAAATGGGTTGGTGCTGAAAGATGAGCTGGTGGCAATTATTTCCCCATATCCTTACTGACTTGGATACTGGTAACTTTTCTTTCTGAGGACAATCTAACTGAAAATGCAGATCCAATGACTAATGCCCTGGGTGTGTCAAGATGGCAGGCAAGGAGTGTTTACAACTCATCTCTCTATTTAGCCTTTCCTGCTGTGTCCAGATTTATGTCGGTTCCCTCCCAACTCATCAAATTAAATTCTTTCCCAGGGAAATGAAGATTCTCCTGAGATTACCTGCAAGAATCTCCACATGGGATTTTGGTCGAGTAGAGGATTTATCAGAGAGATAATTGCTGCAGAATTCTGTCCAGCTGTGTAGTCATATTTATGAGAACAGTCACACTAACAAAATAATTGATGCAAAGAAAAAAATACCAAATGTGACTTTGCTTAGAAGAATAATAATATTCCATTATTTCTTTCTCAGTTTCCTATTGTTCCTTTACGCATTAAATCTGAAAGAATCAGAAAATATTCTGGAATTATAAAGTTGTCACTGGGAACTGAATGTGCCATAATTACCACGATTTTCAATGCCAAGATTCTTTCTTGAAGAAAATATATCATGGTGTCTGACATTTAATATCTCTTGAGGTTACGTTTTAGAAATGTCTGAATAAGGATTTGCAATGAACTAATTACCACGGCATTGATACAAGTTGGAAAGTGGGAAACATATGTTTATATTTTTTCTGCTGAAGAAAACAATAGGAGTAATCCATATGACATATAGATGTCATTTTCATTTCATTACAAGATTAGACCACTGTTTCTGGAGATATATCTCCATGAGAAATCAACTTCAGCCCAGGACCAGGGAACACTGGATTTTAGCAGTAAAAGCAAAACCTCACATACCCTGTGCCAGCTTTATTAGCGTCTTCTCTCCCATAACTGTGCATCTTCTAGAAAGCCATTTAGACCTGTGTTTTCTTTCATTCTTTTTCTTTTTTTATTGGATATTTTCTTTATTTACATTTCAAATGTTATCCCTTTTACTGGTTCCCCCCTGAAACTCCCTATCCCATCCCCCTCCCCTGCTTCTATGAAGGTATTTCCCCTACCCACCCACCCACTCCCACCTCCCTGCCCTTGAATTTCCCTACACTGGGGCAATGAGCCTTCATAGAACCAAGGACCTCTCCTCCCATTAATACCCAACATGGCCATCTTCTGCTACATATGTAGCTGTAACCATGGGTCCCTCTAGGTGTATTCCTTGGTTGGTGGTTTAGGAGAAAGGATTGAAGGATCTAAAGCGGTTTGCAACCCCATAGGAAGAACAATATCAACCAACCAGACCCGTGTATTCTTAATCCTTATTTCCCTGCATCCTCACACCCTGGCACTCAATGCCACTCCATCCTAGATGCACTTCAATTCTATCTCCTCAATGTCTCTTAGATGAGTTAGCAGTCTCTTCTCTGAAGGAGATAATCTTTGCATCAGCCTTCTTGTCAAAGTCCTTTCTTCCAATTTTGGGCTCTTCTAGCCTGGACTTAATACAGCTTTCAAAGTAAGATGTCTATAATAAGAAAGTGCATTAAGTATTTTATTAGTCAAATAACATTCACCAGGCCATTTAATTCTCATGATGATATTATTATTCCATTTTATGGTTTTATACCATGTAAAGAAATTGTGGCTGAGAGAAACTAAGTTGTCCATGGTTCATACTAGGAGCAGGCAGAGGCAAGTCTTGAACACTCAATGCTGTGAAACCCAGCCTTCTTTATCAGCATTACATTTTCATGGTACATCAAGTCTCATCATGGTGCTCATTATGCAAATTCAGCTGTTTCTATCATTCTTCAAATTATCAATTTGGGAAGACAACAATTTTCTTTGCATGCTCCTGCTCTGCAGAGGAAAACCCCAAGAAGCATCCACATGACCCAAGTTCTAAAAGTAATTTAGGGCACCGACTGTTAATTAAACCCATCTATAAAGCAAAAGTGTTCAGCCATGTGGGAGAGTCAGTGAATGGATTGATTTGTAGGTCGGGTGAATGCAAGCATTAGGGCTTTAATTAACTGTGGTTGTTTAATTTGGTTAGTTAAAGCACCATATAAATGAAGTCACATTTTGAACCCTGTTCCTGTGTGAGCCTGTCTGTTTAATCATGCTTGCACCTTTAATCTCCAGCAGCCTCTTGCTAACACACACTATTAACTGAAAGCCAAGGATGCTGTGAGTGGAAAGGTGGGAATCCTTCCTCATGCTTGGAAAGAATTACCCAACAGGCACATCTTATTGATGCTAGTGGGGAATTAGGGCACACTAATTAAGCTATGTTTTCAGTTGTCCTAAAAAAATCATTAGGTGACAAAGTGACATGACCTGAATCACTTTTGTAAAATAACTTTAGTAAAATTTTTAACAAATTAAATGTTGAGACACAACTGGTTTATGTATAAAAAGGAAACAAATATTTTGATAACTTTGGTTTTAAAGAATATGTGTTAGTAATTACTTGAACATTTTTTTTGGCGGGGGAATCTTTGTATTTTTTTTCTATTCAATAATAACTGGTTTTCATTTGGGGTTAATGATGGCCATCTATGATATTAATTCAAATGCTTGAAAGAGGGCTGCTACAGTTGGTGAAAAAGAAAGGAATCTCAAGATAATTTTTATTAGATTCTTTTTCCTCTTTTCCAATTGAAGTAATGAGCAGACCACATAAATGAGCAACTATCATGTCTTAGGTTTTACAATCCAAAAAGTACTTAATTCATGTTTGTAGTATGGTTGCTACAATATTAAATTGTGTTCAATAACTTAAAATTATTACCTACATAGTAAATTATAGGGAAATACATGTATTAACGCATTTAATGAATATTTATTGAAATCCTCTCATATAAACACACACACACACACACACACACACACACATATATATATATTACTCTCTCCCTTCTTCTCCCCCTTATACTTATAATGCATATTTATACGATTAAGCACAGTACTTAAGAATACAATTGTGAGCAAAACCAGGATTTAACCATTTCCTGATGGAGGTTTCAAGTATGGTAGACATGATAGATATAGATTTAATCATACCTTTAAAATATTTATTTATTTATTTATTTATTTATTTATTTATTTAATTTTTGTGTATGTAGGTATGCTTGTATAAGTTTATATATGCCATGTGCATGCAGATGCCCAAGGAGGCCAGAGGCTATCAGATTCTCTGGAACTGGAATTATAGGTACTTATGATCTTCCTTATGTCTGTCCTGGAAACTTAACCTGGATCCTCTGTAACAGTAATAAGTACTTGTAACCACTAAGGCATTTCTGTAATCCTCAAATAATACTTTCTACACAAATACTTATTGCCCACAGCTCTGTATTAGCTTTGCTTAAAGTCCTGAGAACACACTATCTGTGCTCCTGCCTCAGAACTATATCCTTGTTCTTCTCTGTTACCTAGTATAAGCAGAGGTGGTGTGCACTCAGGACTTTAAGCAGGCCAAGTAAACCATTGAACAATGAACAAAGAACAACTAGTATAGAAAAGGGGAGGGCATGTAAAAGGAGGCCAGGCAAGGGAGGACTTCATGGGCAGAAAAAGGGAGAGAGTGGTTTTTATCAATGTTCAATGTATCACCTTGTTTATATTTCATTAAGATCACTCTGACTCTTGAATCAAAATTAGATTGCTGTATGTAGCAGATGTGCAGCTTGGGATTCATGTCGGTCCCTGAACAACTGGTGTTGGGGTTGTCCCTGAATCTCTTGCCTGCCTAGATATTCCAGTCCCCAAACTGAGACACCTTGTCTGGCCTCAGTGGGAGAGGATATACCTAGTCCTGCAGTGACTTGATGTGCTGGGGAGGGGGAGTAGGATCTGTGTGAGGGGGTAATGGATGGACAGGTGGGGCTGATATTGGGATATAAAATGAATGAATGAATGAATGAATCAATCAATGATGACAAAAAATTAGACTTCTGGTGTTGTAGAGATGGATCAGTGATTACTTGCACTGGGTGTTCTTTGAGAGGATCTGGGTTTGATTGCCAGCATTCACATGTACAGTCATTTGCAACTCCCATTCCAGGAAATATGATGCTGCTGTCTGGCTTTCTCAGGCATCAGGCAAGCAGTTGGTACACAAACATACATGTAGGGAAAACACCTACACACATAAAATTGAAAAAAAAAAGACTGCTGGTGCAAAGGAGAACAAGGAAACACATCTCTGACCAAGAACAGATATGATAAAGGACTGGACCAGGTTATAATGGAGGTATGGTGGAGATGACTGGCTGGTTTCAATGTACATTCTGTTGCATATTTCTGATAAGTAGAACAATATAATCAGTCTTAAGTAGTCAGAAGAATGAAGATTATTATTTTTTATTGGATATTTTATTCATTTAAATTTCAGATGTCATCCCCTTTCCCCATTTTCCCTCCCTAGAATCCCTTATCCCATTCCCCCCCCTCCTTTTTGCTTTTATACCATTTTAATTACATGCAAGTGTTAAAGTCAATTCTAGGTTGAGGAACTAGCAATACAATAGATGCAAATAGTCAAGGAACAAGTAAGACGATAAACACAAATAGTCAAAGAAAAAACAAGGCATTCAACCCAATTATGTGAACATTCCCATGATCACTGCTTCTAAGGGATTATCAGAATGACCAAAGTATCTGAGCATACTTCCCTGTCCTAGCCCAAGATCATTTTCATGTCTGAAGCATACTTCCTTGTTCTAGCCTAAAATTTAGATTCTTGTCTGAAATTGCTTCTTTGTTCTAGCCTAATATTTAGATTCCTACCTGAAATTACTTCTTAGTTCTAGCCTAAGATTTAGATTCCTACCTGAAATTACTTCTTTGTTCTAGCCTAAGGTAATATTCCTGTCAAGCAGTCTACTTCCTTGTCCTTGGCCCACGTCAGATTCTTGCCAAGCAGCCCCAAAGGCTCTCCGCTTCGCCCTCTTTTTTGTTTCAAAAACAAGACTGAGTCTGTCTTAGGTTGTTCTGACAAGTATGCCTTCTGTATCTGTCATGGAATATGCATTATCCAAAATAATGCACTTCTGTCTTAGGTTGGTAAGGCTCTGTTCAGAATCTTACCTGTCCTTGGCTTGCCAGCTGGTTGGTTAATTTAATAACTCTGTCTGGGGGTCCATTTTCAGGTTCAAGCCATGTACTTTGGCTGCCAACATGTTGATATTGTTAAAGACAAGCTTTAACACAATGGGTAGGGATAAAAGTATTCTCAGGATAAAAAGGGCTAGAATGATCAAGCTATATATACCATTCTTGAAGCTTGACCAAAATAGAAATACTGACCTCAGTATTTTATCTGTAGTATCTACTGCATCAACTCTCAGCATAGCAGCATTCTTGAAATTCATAAGCTCACTAGGTAATGTTAAAACATCCAGAGAGGTGTTATAATTATGCCAAATATACTGCAAGTGTCTTTAAACTTCTTCCTAATTATAATGACTACCACTGTAAATCTTAGAACTAACATTTTCCAATATTTGAGTGTCAAAAATTCTTTAAAATGATCACAAGACAATTGATAGTTTAACATTTCACTGAAAGCTACCTAATACCTTCTGACTTTATATGAATTATAAACTTTACAATGGGTTAAAGGGTCCATTCAGTGCACTGAAGGCTGTCCAATAAGGCAGCTGGAAGCCATATGTGGGTATTGAGGACTTACTCTACACTAGGCCAATATGAGATGTGAAATAGAATTTATAATAGAATAAAATTTATAAAACATTTCAAAGATTAATTGGTAAAACATAAATGAAATGAAAATGTATTATTGAGATGCTTTGAATGAAAATGGCCTCCACAGGCTCATATGCTTCAATACTTAAGTCTCCAGAGGATGAAACTGTTTGGGAAGGATTAAGAGGTATGGACTTGTTGGAAGAGGTGTGGTATTGAGGGTGGGCTTTGAAGTTTCTAAAGACTACAGCCATTTCCAGTGTGTCTTTCTGTACTTCTTGCTTACCAATGAAGATGTGAACTCTTGGCTGTTTATGGACTATGATTCTCTTAAACAGCCCAACTAGACGTTTTCTTTTGTAAGTTGTCTAATTATTTATGGCCTGCCTCTTTCCAGAAAAGATGCACTGTAGAAACATAGGTATATTTTTCTAACCAGTATACCTCCATACTGTTAATTTACATATATTATGTAATAGTTAAATGAAAGAAAAAATTAAATAATGTGTAAAAATTTTCTGCTAAGACCAAATATATAAACAGATAGTTGACCTGGTCTTGGAAAATACAGACAGTCTTAGTTTTAGAACTGAGTGTATAACTGTGAGAATGTGTGAGAGTCAGGCAAAAGGAGAGGGACAGACACTCAGGTTGAAGAAAAAAAAATAACCAAAACCATCAGATTACTTATTAAAAGGTAAGTGATCTACATAAGAAAAAGGATAAGGGTTTGACCAAAGTCAACATGAAAATAAATTAAAAGGAAAATTGGTAACAAACCAACCAGTGTGCTAAAAGAAAGGAGTAAAGAGTCAAATATGGTCTCCTGAAACAGGACCTCAGACTATCTGCATGGATCAGTTTTGTGTTGCAGATAAGGGAAATAAGGCACAAAATAAAAAATCCTTCCAGAATGTCACACATTTAACAAAATGATATACTACTGGATTAGCAAACTTCAAAACAGTAACAGCATTGTATGATGTCTTTATTGGCAAAAAGGGAACATTTATGAAATGTAATTTCTGCTTTTGAGTTTTGAGTCTCTAGGTTCTTATTTTTTTTAAATATTTATTTATTTATTTTGCAAGTGTACTATTTGACTAAAGGTACAGGAAGTGACTATTTGAATATAGTGGAAAAGAGCTTCTGTTGGGAGGGAATTGTATAATGTTTGAAAGCAGAGACACTAGAGCATCAAGCTTAATAAATGGGCAGTCACCAAGAGAGCCCAGTAATCTCAAGATTATTTGATAGTAATATTCAGAATACCTCTTCTGCTGTTGGTATGAAAAAAAGCTGCTTGGAAGTCAAGTCCATTCTTGGAAACTTTTCCCCATGTGCTACATGTTCAATGAACTATCTACATCCTTTTCTGAAGCTTTTGGTCACAACTTTTACATTCCAAGCCTGTATGTAAACATCAGTTGGCTGATCTTCAACTCAAGTGCTACCATCATGGATCTTTAAGGAGTTTCCTTGGCTTGCATATTGGGGGATGAGGCCTCAATTACCACTAGTTTTGGAACTAATACGAATCATGGTATAACTTGTTGGATTTCCAAAATGGCAAATATTTCACAGCTCACTGATCTGGCTTCTCCAGTTAATATGCAGACATTTTTTTTCTCACAACCCCTCTTGTCTAACCAAATGATTTTACCTCATTTAATATAGTTTGGCTTATATGTCGATACATAATCAAGGGTTGAATTTCTACGAAGCCTATTAAAAACTGAGAAATTTTCTAAACGGGAAGCATATGAACTGAAAGCTTCCCAAGATTCCTGGGAATTCTGAAAAAGTAAAATACAAAGGTGGACAGAAAAAAAAGTGGACTCAAAACCAGCCAAGAATATGACCATAGGAACAGTATCTGTTCTGCCAAATACTGGGGTTATTCCCAGGGGCCACTGAAAGTAACTACCTCTGCAGTGATCCCTAGGGAAGATTACTGTCCAGGCACAGAACATCTAGTTAACAGCAGGCATCATACTCTAAACCTGAGTCAAACCTATGAGTCACCAGCAGCAAAGCCAACAATTCTCTACAGACTTGCCACTGAGAAAGGCAATGGCTACCTCCTTTGGTTTTGCTAATCCTTCTGGAATGACTTCAGAAAGAACAGCTTTAAAACCCAAAAGACAAGCATCTATTGTAAACGTCTTTCCTTTGAGTTAATATTGAAAGACCAGATATTTAAACCATTACCTTTTCCTCATATTTTGTACATCCATATTGAGAATAAAATGTCCAAATCTGTCAGTCTATGAATTGAACATGCATTTCCACATGTTTATATAAGATTTCAATGTTTGCATACTTATTTATTTTGTCAATGGCAACAAGTTTGCAAAATCAATATCAAAAAACTGTTTATATGAAAGAAAGGTTTGCTATCTTCAGATGAAATTTTTTTGAGATCTTATCTTAGTATCTCATAAAAGAAAAATTAAAGTAAATGAATATTTTATTTTTTTTAAGTTGTTACCTTTAACTGTCAACTTCATAAATCTTAGTATCATCTAAGAAGGGAGTCTCAACTGAGGGATGGTCCAGATCCGATTGGCCTGTAGGTGTACATGTTAAGCAGTGTCTTGATTGTTGGTTAATGTAGGAAGGCCACTGTGGTCAGCACTTTCCCCTGGGCAGGCGGTATTGGGCTACACAGGATCTGTGATGGAGTGAGCATGCAGCATTCATCTATTTTTCTACTTCCTTGGCTGTGAGTTTCCTGATTAGAGAAAATGCTGTGTGGAATAGAGGCTGGCCTGTCTTATTTCATGCCTTGACTTCTCCTGATAACTTGTAAACTGACATAAACTCATTTGTCCTCTAAGTTGCTTTTGGTCTTGGTCTTTGTCAAAGCAACAGAACAAAATTAGAAGAATATTTTGATATTGACATTGATAAATTAAGTCAGTTTCTAAATGTCAGTAGCAACTTATTAAACTTTGCTGTGATATTTATATGTCAAAATATAACACAAAAATTTAACTTAGTTCATAATTTAAGCAATTAGACAAAGTGATAATAATCTAGATTCAGTAAAAACATCTTTCATCATGTCCTATAAAATTTTCATTTCTTAATTTTTCAAAACTGGTGCCAAGCAATACGAGTCAGTTTATTATTAGATGGTTTATTGAGCCCACTTATATCTAATTCATTAGAAAAATTCAGTTGACTTTTAATTTGAAGACATATTTAAAAAGTTGTAATTATTTGTGCTGTAACTATAGTCACATGCTTTTGAATATAAATACATATAAATTTACTTTTCTATTATAAATTTAGTGCACATTCAATTCAGAAATTTAGAAAATACAGAAAATTAATGAAAGGGAGTCAATCATTTGTGACTTCAGAACAAGCCAATGTTGACTTTTTCTGTATTGATCTCCAGTGCTTTTCTGTAACTTGTCTATATGAATGTGTACCCATGGGAAGGAGTTACTGTGCACATTTTTTTCCTGAATTTATTTATTGATATGGCTGTAATTCAAGAAATTTGCCTTGGATTTTGAACATATTCAAAAGATACATGGCATATGATAACTTTTGAATTTTTCAAGGTAAATTTTGATTGGCCTTTTTTTGGTGTAAGACTTTAAGAGAAAAATGCACACAGCTGCTTTCCGACATGACTTGCCTTAGTTCATTCAGAGGCTGTGCCCTATGGGTTATTGTTGGTGGAGACCATAGATACATCTTGTAGTTGGTATGATACTGATTGTTTGTTTTTGCAATTAAAATACATTATTTGGCAGGGCATGGTAATTCACACCTGTGATCATAACGTGTGGGAGGCTGGATCATTGCCAATTAATTCTAGGCCAGCTTCAGCAATACAGTGAAAAGCTGTATCAGAGAGATAAAAACAAACAAACCTCCACCTATTTTCAGAAATATAAGAAGTATCTCTCAGGTGATTTGTACAAGTTCTCCTCTGTTGTCTAAATGGGCTTGAGACTCAGTGCTTTCTTTCTGTATTATTTATAGTTGCTTTTATAATCATTTACTGAAAAGACTTTACCTAGATTAGGACCCAATAAATTTGATCTTTTCACTCCTAGTTAATGATGAAAACTATGGCACAGAGAGAATGGCAACCTGCCTGAGTAAGTAGCAGAGCCTATGTTAGCCTCCAGAAGGTACCATTAATTCCAGAGCTCAGTGGCCAAATGGTTAGCCACCTAATACTTTGGTATTAAAAGTGCTAAAAGTTTGAAGTCAAATGCCTCCCCAAATGAATCCTGTGGTTGTTTAAATAGGAATGGTCCTCATAGACTCATGTGTTTGAATGCTCGGTCATAGGACGTAGCACTATTAGGAGGTGTGGCCTTATTGGAGCACGTATAATCTTATTGGAGAAAGTAGATACTGAGAGTGGGCTTTAGGGTTTCAGAAGCTCAAGTCTGGTCAATATGTCTCAGTCTTCCCTTCCAGCTGCATGCCCATCCAGATGTAGAACTCTCACTTATCTCTCCTGTACCTTGTCTGCCTTCAGGCCACTGTGCTTCCTGCCCTGAGGATAATGGACTAAACCTCTGAACTGTAAGCCAGCTTACAGTTATTCTTAATGAATCCTTTATAAGAGTTTTTGTGTCCATGTGTCTTCTTCATAGCAGTAAAACCATAAGACCAGACCAAACCAAACCAAACCAAACCAAACCAAACCAAACCAAACCAAACCAAACCAAACCAAAAGAGGTAGCTCAAAATGGAAAACATTGTAAATGGATATCCAAATTACTGGAAAAGAACCTTATAGTTTTATGTTCATAAAACAGCATAACCTGCATTGAGTAACACTGGGTCTTTGAGTGTAAGCAGTAGTAAGACTCAGTTCTCATTCTTTCTTGTTGTTTTTAAAACCCTATTCATGCCCAGCTTTTATCATAGAGTGTTTCAGTTGTACTTTGTTATACCCTTCTGTTTTTTGGAGTTTTGCCTGTGAGTCTTAGCCTTTAATGCCAGAGCTATCTCTCTATCTCTCAATCTATTGTTTCTAAAGTTGTAAACAAGGTAAGAATAAACAAACAGCTGCCTAGTATCAGAATAAGCCAGGTTACATTGAAAGCAAGTGAGTCAACATTTCAAGATTACTCAGAGCAGCTAGAGAGAGCAGAGATTGCACTATGAGTCAGGAGTGAGAATGGAGAACAGGAATAAGAATGGAAAATGCACAAGTTTAAAAAATTGTATCATAAAGGTAAGTCATCTTTTGCTAATCAGAGTCAGGATGGATCATAAAGGTAAGTGAACTTTAGCTAAAGAGAGCCCAGAGTTGAGTTTTGGTGGAGGGGATACCATGACAAAGGCTGTTGGCATTTTATGTCCTTAGAGGAAGGCTCTGGTTTTAAGGGAGCTAGTTGTTAGCATTGGGTCTGGCCTTCACTTGCTCACTGGTGGCTTGGTTGTTCCCAGTTTCCCCAGTTCTGTATTTAGTGATATGTTGTCACTTGAAACTGGCTGTTGTGGGTTTGTTCACACTGAGAAAAACAGGGCCTTTTCTTCTTCCCCAGAGACAGTTGTCAAACACCAACTCAGCCCTACTGCTTTACATATATGCCATACGTGGCCCTACTGCTTTACATGTATGTGACACATGGTACTTAAAGCATTCCTTGTAATATTAAAAAAAAATACAAATGAAAACAAGAACAGAGAAATGCTCCTTCTTTGTCTTAGCTTTCCTTATTTTATGTACAGACAAATTTGTATGCATTTTTTATTCATTAACTTTTCGGGGCATGTATACATTTCTGTGACTTAAAACCTTTTTGAGAATCAGTCCTAAGAACATGGATGGCATTTGCTCTTGAACTCTGTAGCTGGACCATGCAAAACTGACACCCCCCCCACCCCCCCCAGCCTTAGAGAGCTCCGTTAGAGCAGAGTCCTCACTGAGTTTCATTTTTTCCTCTCACTGGACATTTACAATGAAAAATTACTTCCTACCTAGTATCCATTAGCCCCCAGTATTTGTACTAATGAGCAAGCTGCAATGAGGAGAGCAAATGAATGAGTCACAGGGACACTAAATGAATGCTTCCTGCTTGGTCACTGCATCACTGCTGCCTCCCTTAACAGCTTGCGTGGGAGTCCCAATCACTGTACTGCGCACTACTGAGAGAGCTGCTGGTGGGGTGGTGGCGTGGTGGTGGTGGTGTGGAGCATCCTGGAAAGGATCTGATGAAGGTTTCTTCATATATGCTTTCCAGCATGTGGCTCCATATCCATGCTGAAAGACTCTTAAATGAATAACATTAATTGGAGAGGCCTTTAAACCTAATTCAGGATGAACAGAAAGCCAAACAGACTGGCTTGAGAGAGAGGTTTTTTTTTCTGAACCTAAACTATAAGTAAACATGTCATGAAGAGGTTGTTGAAAACAAGGCCCGGTGTCAGGAGAGGAGAGCCTGTCACCTGTAGGACCCTTGCTCTGTAGGGATCTGTGTATTCCTTTATTTTTGTTTTGTGCCTGCTTTGTCACTGGCTTTGCAAATGGGAGACAAGAGAGTTTAATGACTCTAGGGCTTTGGGAGAAATGCTTCGTATTGAATATTCTACGAGCAGCAGATGGAAGAAGGGTGATTTCTGATTAGCCTCTGGGAAGGAGGTGATATACTTTGTGTACATGGAGCACTAATGGGAACAAAGGGTAATTTCAAGTTTGTGCAGCTGATGGATGGCAAGCCTTTCCCTGAGGGATGCTTTTACTTTTAACACTGAGTTGTGTCAGCTAGTAGGAGTGAACAGACTGAGATGAAACTTTGTTTTACTGAGTTTGTGTTAGAGTCGGCATAATTTCTTCACGTTTTACTTGATCCACAATATTGTTTATGCCATTCAGTGAAAGGATACACTGTATATGGCTAACGGAGCAAATTGAGCAAAAGAAAAGATAAGGCTGAGATAGGCTCAAGTTCTGAGGTCCTGTGGTTAACATTTCCTTTACAGGAAGTAAGCTGAGCCATATATGAGGCTTCAAGCTGTGGGATAGTCAGAGTAGAATATCATTTAGTCTCACAGGATGGAAACAAACCAGTTTTCCAGGATAAACATGGCTACCTCATAGTGAGTGCTGAGAAAAAAGCATTGAGTGAAAAGGTCAGTGATGATTTACAAGTTGGGGGAGGCACTGAATAGTACATATTTGATGGGGATTGACATCATCTTTAATTAATTTTTAAAAGACATTACATTAAACATTTAATGATGAATATTTTGGCATCAAAAGTCCCTACCAAAATAAAAATCAAAACCAGTAAGAATTAAAATGCCTACCTAAATCAAACTAGACAACAACAACAACAACAACCCCAAGTCAGTCAAAATAGGAAAAGTTTCAAATGGGTTTCCTACTTAATAGGAGCCTTCTAATAGTATGGCAGTAAAATGATATAATCTAAATGGAGTAGTAGTGAAAATTACTCAGTAGATAAAGATGAGGAGGGTTAAAACTAGAGCCTAGGCAGTTGTAACTTGCATCAGATCCCTCTCTTAAGAGCACACTTCTTAGATCCTTGACCTCATGAAGGCTGGACGCCCCAGGGGGTGGGAATTTGAGGGTGGGGAGGTGGGAGTGGGGGTGGGTAGGTAGGGGTTACATCCGCAGAGAAGAAGGAGGAGGGGTGAGGGGATAGGGGGTTCCTGGGTGGGTGGGGGATGGTGTAAGGGGACAACATATGAAATGTAAATAAAACATCCAATAAAAAAAAAAAGCACACTTCTTACCTAACCTCATATTTAAATGGAAAGGAGTACTTTGTGTCATGGTCTTTGTATTTTCTCTCTGACTATTGAGTTTGGAAAAAGGAACAAATTAAGGTTTCTATAAAGTGTCTTAATTAGGGTTTTACTGCTGTGAACAGACACCATGACCAAGACTGGCTTACAGGTTCAGAGGTTCAGTCCATTATCATCAAGGTGGGAGCATGCAGCATCTAGGGAGGCACGGTGCAGGCAGAGATGAGAGTTTTACATCTTCTGAAGGCTGCTAGTGGAAGACTGGCTTCCAGGCAGCTAGGATGAGGGTCTTAAAGCCCATACCCACACTGACACACCTAGTTTAACAAGGCCACACCTGCTCCAACAGGGCCATACCTTCTAATAGTGCCACTCCTTGGGCTGAGTGTATACATAGCATAACATAAGGTATAGTCCTTATAAAACAGACCACTTATAATCTGAAATCAATTTTTTGGCTAAGGTTATTATAGACTGTAACTTATCAAACATTCTATTTCGTACCTGGATGTTTGTATTTAAATAGTGATTTTTTTCTCAGCTAATCCCCTATCCAACTTTTTGCTCTCTACATAATTTTCAACAGTCTCAAAGATGAAGTCAACCAAGCATTTGGGGAAACAAAAATAAGATTCAGTGGTTCCTTTCAGAGACTCCTTTCAGGAGTAGACTTGGGGAAGAGAAAGGTAGATGAGTGTTAATATTGATTATGAACAGACAGAGGTTAGAGACATCTAGGTGAAGAGTGAGAACATTTTTTCCTTTTGCATAAGAGAGATGAGAAAAGTTGAGTGTATGTCAAGAAGTCGTGGTGCAGCTTGAAGGAGAAAGATCTAGTTGTTTGGTGGCTGTGCGATCCCCACGTGCACATAAACTGCAAGTGGGGATCCCTGCAGTTTAGACCTGGTGAGGCCAAGAGTTTTGAAGGAAACTTGATTTGTGATGGTTTGGATTGTATATGATAGATCATCTTAAAGTGTACTTGGCCCTTTTCACAGAGCACATATGACTGTTATTACTGGAAATGTAGATCTGTGGGGGGCATGTCATTCCATTGATTAGTCCCTACAGATGGATTATTTAGGTGGAATAGACCTTGCCATGCTGAAATTAAGATATGAAGTCACTCGAACTGAAATTACTTTTACTCCTAAAAAAGAATATATCTTTTTTAAAATTAAAGACATAACTTATAGAGATTATGATGTGATATTTTCCCCTCTAACCACTGAATCGAATCAGGTTTTCCTAAATTATTTACCTTTAATCCATGTTTTTGGAAACAATGATCAGATTGCATAGTTTTGTAAATTTTGATTCTTCAGAATACATCGTCCTGTTCAAATCCAGTTCTGAATTTCACTGATGGTTCTCCTCCCATCTGCTATATGCCTGCTAAAATCCAATCTAGGCTCTGAAGAAAGTAAATGGACCTCAAGCTAACATTTGGTTCAGATGTGCAGCTTGGGAATGGAACATATGCACCAGAAGGTTAGAAAGGGGTAATTATTCATTTGTGGATCTTTATAGGAAAAGCAGGGAGTTCCAAAGCATGTTCAAAAGGGCTCTCGAGAGCAGAGAAAGTAGACTGGCTAGTGTTATGGTGGTTAGGGTTCCTTTGAGGACAGAGCTTTAATTGGCTTGGAGTCCCTGCCAGCACCTGGAGAGGGAGCACCTGGGCTTTCCAACTACTTTGCCAGGTGTAGTAAAGGGAAGGGAGGGTAGGCAGTTTGTCAAGCATCAGTAATAGAGTGTGATTCTTCATTGTAGTCTAAGCAAACGTCCCTCTCTCTTCTTGTTTCTGTTCCTTCATTAAGAGGGTTTGGTAAAAAAGAAGACATAGAAAAGTGGACTCTTAAACCAGTGCTTGCTCTGAACATATGAGACAGTAGTGATTACACTGAAGTGTTAAGACTCATTCCTAAGCACTTGCTCCTCTCCTTTCCATCACTCCACAGTTTCTTACACCGCTCCATCTTACCTGATAAACACTGATTGTGACGGCCGGTGAGGAAGTAGCCTCTGAGAGCTTTAGGATCACGTTTGCTTCCCTCTCTTGATAGCCTAGGTATGGCTACACAGCATCGCATCCACTTCTCTTGGGGCTTGTGAGGGACATAGATGCCAAGGGCTCTGCCCAGACCTACCAAACTGGAATCTACATTTTACCCACTTTCCCTGCAATGGAGTTGTTCTTTAGCTCTGCAAAGTAGTTCCATATGGAAAGAGGTTTTGCCCACACATACCTGTTTGATCAAATTCAGCTTCAAAAATAAACCCACCCCTGACTTGGTTCTGAGTTCAGAAATATAACTGGATTTTAATTTTTTTCCAGCTGATGCCAAAACATATTTTTAACTGAAGTTTTCACTTTTCCATCCATTGTTTTAATATCATATAAATATGGCTTGTACAGAGTGAGGTATTGGTATTCTTGAAATGAAATATTATTTAAAAGTTCTTTTCCTTGTCCAGACACTTTGGACATGTTCTTAACAAAACATACAAAACAGAATCATATGTATGTGCACGCTGGTTTAAGAGAGAAAACACCCTGTTCTGGTTAAGCACCAAAAAAGCAAATAGGATTAGATGCACATCTGATTCTAGAGAGATGCTTTAACTTCTGTGGGGTCCAGAGGAATATTCCAAAGTGGATACTAATTTTCAAGG
Organism: Grammomys surdaster; assembly: GCF_004785775.1. Lineage (NCBI taxonomy): Eukaryota > Metazoa > Chordata > Mammalia > Rodentia > Muridae > Grammomys > Grammomys surdaster. Next base: position 4,034,831 of record NW_021620921.1, on the reverse strand, counting down.
TGCCTATGGCTTGTCCATGCGTGCAGAAGATTTAGATGATTTTAACAAGGCATGACACCAAGAGCTTTAACTGTCTCTCTCACCTCTAAATCTGGTAGGAACAATTTAGTGTCCAAAAATATGTGACGGGAAACCTCAACTTTAAAAAACCCACATTTTTCTTAGGCATGGTGGCATTAAACACACTGTTTTAATCTGGTGACCATGTAAAAATTTCCACCTGCAGTGTTCTAGTCTCCCCGTGTAGCAACACCTCCTTCTAGTAACCTCTCCTTCAAGACACACTCTAGCTTTGAATTGTACACTTGCTTCTGGCTTCTTGAGGTCTTTCACACATTGTGTGCTCTTCTGCCTTCTCCTCCAACTTAGGCTGTTAAATTTCTGCTGGGTAGATATGGCATGCTAACAATACTACCTTTCTAGTGCTTCCTTGGGCTCAAAACATGTTGAGTGCCTGGGAATATATTGTTTAGAGTGATTTTACTCCGTTGCCTACAGAATAAAACCCGGGAGAGTTAGAATTTTCCTGGGTACATAGAAGCAGAAGGCTCATTAAAGAGCTACAGGGGTGATGGAAAATAAGTGTAGAAGATGATGATGGAAAGGAGTTGAAAGTATCTGAAGCCATGAGCTATACTGATTTGCTTAAAGCTAAATTTTAATGCCAACTCTGATCATCCATGCCAAGGTGAAGGTTTGTAAAGGGTGGGACAATGAGGTAACTGAAGCTTAAACCAGGCCCTGGCACCATTAGCTCGGCTTAGGTATCTGGCAGGAGCTTGCTCTCGGCTCTGGAGGAGATCACCACACAATCATCTGGCAGGTCTGGAGTTTTAAGACAAAAGCTTTAATTGGAGTGCTTTTGACCTGGATCTCTTCAGAGCAGCCATGGCTCATTTGGCCTAATCCACTCCTGGCTTAGAAAGGAGAAAGTGGCTGACGATTTGAAACATTACATTGCCCTTCTTGTACACTTGTTCTAAACTCTGAACCCCAGCTGCAACTGTGTCCTTTCATCCGTAGGTATGGCATATCTCAGAACATCATGCTTAGTCTTGAGAAATCCCTCTCTATGGGTTCAAACGCAGACTGTTTCTATTCTTGTCCTTGACTGGGCTATGAATACATGCCATGTCCTGGACAATCAGTGACCATTGTCACCACAAAAATTTGTCTGATAGCTATTATGCAAGAGAGATACTTTTGTTCCTCGTTTATATATAAAATTCAGCCAGAAAAAAATTATAGTCTTTAATTATGTTACTTATTTCCTTTACAAGATCAGGAAGCTGCTAACTGTATGTTCTAATGGATAATATTTATAGTTCCTTGCAAATAATGCTTCATTTACTATATCCATGCTGATGTGTGTGCTAATAATTACATTAAGTGTTCTTGCTCTGTCTTGTATAAAGGGCACAGATGTCCTTTGTAGCATTTTTAGTTATAATTTAATGAAACATGGATTTTCTCATTATAATTTATATATAAGATCTCACACTAAAATAACAGAATTTGAATGATTACTCTACTTTAAGGTCACAGAGCAATTACCCAATCAGTCTTGAAATCCGTGGTGGCTTAATATGGTCTGCAAACACAGATGCACCTTGCAGTTACAGCGTATTTATTCAAGCGGGCGCTTTTCCTTAATTGATTCTGTAACTGCGTAAATCATTTTTGTTACCGATACCGTTAATCCCTCATTTCCTTGGCCTCGGTCTTGCATTGCTGTCTTTTTTAGATCTCTGTCTTCCCAGTTTCCACCATTGTAGCCTAGTTTAAATCACTTTGAACAGTAGAAACAAATTTTTTTTAAAAAAATGTATCAATGCAGAGTCCTAAACTTCAATAATTTAAGATGACTAACCTGTAATGTGTTGGATAGGCATCATGGAGCCATAATAATATGTACAATTTGTCAGTAAATTTGTAATAAATATTTATCAGCTTAGTTATGAACTGGAAACTTTTGGAGGACTTTTTATGGGGCAGGTATTGTACTTGGAACTTTTTATACATAATCTTGCTTAATCTCAATTTAGGTGATGTTACCACAGTTATCAGAATGGAACAAAACCCCAAACAGGTCAGAAGTTGGTAACCACCTCAAGCACACCACTGGCAATAACTGGAGCTGAGATTCAAAGTCTAAAACATCTAAATCTATCTGGCTTCCCAGGGAAGAAACAGAAAGCTAGAATGTTTACTTCCATTGTCATATGATTACGATCCAGAAATGACTGGGAAGATCACTGACTCAGTTCTGTCCTGCAGCCCCTGATTGTTAGTGTAGAAGAATTATGGCCCTGCTCGAGGAGCATTTCTGATTGTAATTCAGTCTGGGAAAAATAAATTGCCCCCTTAGGCTAGTCAACTCTCATGTGGCCTTAGAAATCTGTTTCATGGGCCAAGTTGGTGGGAAGGTATATTTCACTACAAGTGTACTATAATAGTGTCTTGAGGAGAGTGTATCTCAAAGACTACTCTGTTGATGTGATATACACCAGGAAGGAAGGAATGGGATGAAGGACATCATGGCAGCCAGAGGCCTGCTAGAAAAAGGTGACCCACAAAGATAAGCAGTTTGCTCTTTGTGGATCCTGGGTAAATACTTGCAAAGTGTTTGACACGTGAGAAAGCATTGCATGACTGGCTGAAGGCTCTAGGGAGAAAAAGTATAACCTTCCAAGTCCATTTGGCCTATTAGTTAGAAATTTGCCTTTAGTAATGTCCATCACTGGCTGATGGTCCAGATCTTTTGAAATGGGACAAACTTATTTGCTACAGCGCTTCATTGTGAGACAGTACACCTATTTTTTGAGGATCTGCATAGGATGAATTCAGTATGCATTGCATTTTATAAATCATACAGTGCCTTGAGTCCATGTTTCAAGATTCAGAGAACAACTGATTTTTAAATGTTGGCTTTTAGTTACTAAGGTTTTATGAGGGTTAAATTCTAAGTTTACAATTTTCCTCATTGTTTATTATGTGAAGTATTGTAAATCCCAGTGGAAAAGGCCAAGTGCCATAGCTTTCACATCTTTGGGGAAACCCACATTGTTCTTCCCCTAATCACATTCTCCCTGGGAGTCAAGCATCTTCAGAACAAAAGATGCTTGAGAAGACCAAGTCCTAGGTAACTACAGTAGAGAGAAGCTTAGATATCTGACTTATAGGCAGATTCTTTAAATATGTTGAGTAGAAATTGAATAAAGCAACATAAGTTAGGTCAATTAGCATATGTTGACATTTGGGAGCTTGGCATATTTTAAACGCAGTATCACATTCTGTGATGTAAAGTAATTCCGTGACCCATCAGAATATCGTTGACTGTGTTGCCTTCTCTCAAGAGGAGTTGGTCTGGTATCTCAGAAGCAGATTTATAATGGATCCATTAATTTTTTCTCATAGTATGATGTACTCCCATTGCTTGGACTAGAGTTGACTGTATTCCTAGCAGGCAAAGGCTTTTATTTTGGACACTGTTCAATAAGCTATGGTTCATCATCTTCAAAATGGGGATGACTAAAATATAAACTGGATTGTTGGGAGGATCAAATAAGGAAGTATTTACAAGGGAAGTTTAATAGTAACATTTGTTATCATTGTATCCACATAAAAGTTCAAATCAATAAACCCTGATAAAGGTCATAGTGGTGTCAAGATAGAATTACAGGGAAAAAGAAGGGATATTTAAAATAGATTTAAAAAACCTGAAATCAACTCTGTGTAGTCCTGGACTAGCTAGCTTCATTATCAGTGGAAGGCCTTGACTAGATGATGAAGCTGGAAGGTGAGAAGGAAGCCTTGGGTGGGGCTGGGGCTGAGAGAGATGAGGAGCCTCTTTTCAGTCTGGCTCATGCCTTGTATTCCTCCAGCAATAGCTCTTGCCCTGGGAATTCAGAAACCTTCCTGTTCCCTCAAGTTTCCAGTAAGTGCTAATGGCCCCCATGTACACATGCTGGTTGCCATGGCTAATTAAGTGCTACCTTTCTCTACCAAATGCAAAAAAAGACTTCTTTTTTAAAAGGAAATTCCAGCTCACATAAGGGCATGTACCGCACTTTCACATGCAACCCATAAATACCACTTGGGCACCTCAGCTTTCTTCTCCAGCTCACATAGACTGTGGCCTGGGCAGATGAGCATAGAGCTGTGATGATACAGGAACTTGATGGAACAGTTGGTATTCAGAGGTTCAATGGCCTTCATTTCACTGTCAGTGAAAATTGTTCTACAAGGATAGCTATGAGTAAGAAATTTGTCAAAAGGGATTGAAGGGGCAATCACAAATTGCTGATGAAAGTAGATGAAGCTATGAAAAAGATTTATTGAAGACTGATTTAGAATTGAAGAGTGTTATGAGACACTTTTGGAATTCCACGGCGTGGCTGAGGCCAGGAGGGAAGATATGAGAAACGGGCAGAGAGAGCACTGTGCATTGTTTGCCAGCAGACACATTAGGCCCTACAGCTCAGATCTCAGCTGTAAAATTCCTTGCACTCTGGGTGCATTGGCTGTGGGAAATGCCTGTGGTTTTCCCAGCTTGCCTCTCTCAGCAGGCTTGAAGGCAACTAGTCTCAAAGGCTGTAAGAATCCAATAGGAAAGGAAGCAATGAAACCTAATAATTGAAACAAAATAGCAACAACAATGAAGTGTTAATTGAAACAGCTTCTCTTAGTAGACTGTGAATCATCCTAGAGTGATAATTGTTCATTTCATAAGGAAAGTTGCACAGTGGCTCAGACTCTCCAATACCTATAGCAGGAATAGAACCCAACAGTCTCCATAGTGATTTGAAGGTTCAATGGTAGTGTGGTTGTTATTGTAAAGGTCAAATGTTTTCCCCCTTTAAACTCAAATACCCATAGCAACCTGATACTAAATATTACTTATGTTTAGAATTTTGTAAACTGTAATTTTATTCTAGATATAAATTGTATAATAGATCAGAGTGTTTATTATTTTTTTATTACTAAAGACCTAAAGTGTTGATTAAGATTCTGAACATAATAGGCAGAACAGTTTTGAGGACTGCCTGTATTGTTTTGTGCACTATAACATCTCAGTAGTTGCTTTTAAAAAATGTAAAAATAATTTTCTTCTTTCTCCATATGATATAGAATGTAAAATTATAAAATGAGTACAAGAGCAATCCATGAACAAATTTTATTATATTATATGGGAAATATTTCAGTAAGATGTAAGAATAAATTTAGCAGGAAGAATTACAACAGAAATGTCAGTCACACAGTGATTCATGACACTGTCCATTCATAAATCCGGTATCCAGGCTACCATCTTTTTCTGGCTCTTTCATTAATTTATCTGCAAGAATTAGGATCAGAACATCTTGTTTAATGCTTCCTTAGGCAAGCTGTGCAGAATGTTAATGATCAAAACCAGAAATAGAGCGACCTTTAAAACTGATGTTTCCATCACAACATTTAGAATTTTGTGCTTTGGTAGCAAAACAATGGAAACGAGGCTTGGTTGTTGCAATGTCTCAAAGATAAGGAAAGGGAAGTGGGTTTTAGAGTTTTGGTTGTTTTCTTTCTGATATGTCCTTCCATGCTATCAATCTGTGTCAATGATGTAATTCTTTTTATCTTAATCATAAGCAGGTGCATATTTCTGCACTCCTGTGCTAGTCACCTGTTATTTTCTAGAACTTAAGAGTAATGGTAAGAGCTGCAGTATACTATAATAAACTTCTTTTTGTGTTATTCAACCCCTCTTCTTTTGCCTTTTCAAGAAACAAAGCACTCATGTGAATTACACATGAAAACAATTACATGGAAAAACAAATTCCACCTTGCCTCATGATGACTAGTTTAAAGTTTATAGGCAGACTTTCTAAAAGTACACGCATGCTTACAGCAGACTGTAGTCATCTTCAAATGAATGGAAACAGGACTACCAACAATTCAGAATTAAAAGCATGCTAGAACTTAATGTCTAACTACAGAAGGCTCTTCACATTAAAGTCTTTTTTTCTTATTTATAATTCATTTTTATTGTTTACATTTTTCTTATTTATAGTTACCTTTTTAGGTTATCCTACAAATGAACAGGTTTCATCATAGAATCTTTATACACATGTGTCATTTGTTAACCTCTCTTCTCCTCTCCTGCTGCCCTCCTCCATGACTCCCACTGGTTGCTTCCCCGAGTTAGTACAGCCATTGCTATTCTGTCACAGAGACTCTATTCTCTAAATCTACTGCCTTACTCTCACAATAATTTTCTAGTTTTGTGACCTAAAAACACACATATGTATATGTGTTATATACATACACACAAATAGAATCTAGGTTGTGATTGAAAATATATAGTATTTTTCAACTTTTGATTTTAATTTGCTTAAAAATTACATTCAAGTTTATCTTTATTCCTGAAAATGCTGGAATTTTTCTTTTCTTTATGACTACTCTATAGTCATAAATTATAGCATTCTACTATGACTATAGTTTCATGGTATGCTTGTACCACATTTTCTTTAGCTATTTGTACAACTAAACAAATTCTGGTAGTTTTTGTAAATTGTATACAGTACAGCTATAAATATGGATGTGTAAATATCTTTGTAGTATGTTGAGTTGATTATGTGTACTCTTAGGTATTTTCTTCTAAGCTTTCATGTATGAGATTTCTTTCCCAGTTTCTTTCTTAATGAGTTTGTTGGTTCATAGAAAAATGAGAGATAATTGTATGATTGATTTAATATTCTGCTACCTTGTTGAAAGCGTTTATTAGATATAAGAGAATTCTGGTGAAATTTTGGGTTCTTTTAAATATAGAGTCATGCCTTCTCACATAAGGCTAGTGGTCTACTTCTTTCTATTTGCACTCCTTGTCTTGTTGCTCTAAGGCTCTGGGGACTGTACTAAAGAGTGGAGTAGGTACCTTTATCTTATAGAGGAAGTATTTGCAGGTTTTTCTCATCTAGTACAATGTCAGCTACAGGTAGCACATTTGTAGTCTTTATTATGTTGAAGTTTTTTTTTTTTCTATTCTTAGATTCATGAGAGCTTTTATCTTGAAGAGGCATTAAACTTTGTAAGAGTTCTTTTTTTTTTGCTGAGATGATCATTTTTTTGTGTATAAGTCTAATAACTTGCACTTGTTGATTTTTGTTTGTTGAACCAACTTACATCTCAGACAGAGAACTAAATTAGTCATGGCTTATGATATTAATGGATTTTGGAATTTGATTTGTTAAAGCTTTATTGAAAAATTTTTTCTTTAGCAAATATTTTCTTTATTTACATTTCAAATGTTATCCCCTTTCCCGGTCCACCCTAAGAATCCTTCTGCTTCTATGAGGGTGTTCCCCCACCCACTCCCACCTCCCTGATCTGGCATTCCACTATACTGAGGTGTCCAGCCTTCACAGGATCGAGGGCCTTTCCTTCCATTGATGCCCAACAAGGCCATCCTCTGCTACATATGCGGCTGGAGCCATGGGTCTCTCCATGTGTACTCTTTGGTTGGTTGTTTTGTCCCTGGGAGCTTGTGGGGAGGGGGTCTGGTTGGTTGATACTGCTGTTCCTCCTATGGTGTTCCAAACCCCTTCAGCACCTTCAGTCCTTTCTCTAACTTCTCCACTGGGGACCCTGTGCGCAGTCCAATGGTTGTCTGGGAGCATCCACCTCTATATTTGTTGGGCTCTGGTAGAGCTATATCAGGTTCCTGTTAGCAAGCATTTCTTGCATCCACAATAGTGTCTGGGTTTGGTGACTATATATGAGATAGACCCCCGAAAATTTTGTCCTCTTTGTTTATCACTGAAATCGGGCTTCAAGTTTCTCTTGTATCCATATCTGATTTTGTAATCAGGGAAGTGCTAGCTTGTTCGATGACTAAATCTGGAAGTCTCCCTTCACTGTCTAGCTTAATAGGATAGTTGGAGGAACAGTGTTGTCAGTTCTTTAAAGGCCTGGTAGAATTAGGAAATGCTCTATGTACTTTTCTTTGTTGAGTTTTTTATTCACTATTATTTATGAATATTATTGTTTCAATCATGTTAATTTTTTAATGTTATTTGTTTTTAAAAATGAATTATTTTATTTATTTACATTCTAGACATCGTTGCCCCCTCCTGGTATCCCTCCCACAGTTCTTCATCCCATTCCTCCTCGCCTTTGGTTCTGAGAGGGTGCTTCCCCCCAGCATTCCCCTTTCCTGGGGCATCGAGTCTCTACAGGACTAGGTACATCCTTTCCAACTGAGGTCAGACAAAGCAGTCCTCTGCTACATATGAGCCCGGGGTCTTGGACCAGCTGTGTAGGCTCTTTGGCTGGTGGCTTAGTCTCTGGGAATTCCCATGGGTCTGGGTTCATTGAAACTATTTGTCTTTCTATGGAGTTGCCATCCCCTTCAGCTCCGTTAATCCTTCCCCTAACTCTTTTATAGGGGTCCCTGACCCATCATGTTAAATTTTAGCATAGCACTTTAAGGTTTTTTTTTTTTTTTTAATCTTTTCTATTTTGGAAGATGATGTGCCCTAGCAGTTTTTCATTTCCCCCTAGATTTCACATTATTTTTTCTTGTTTCATTGATAATACTTTTTATCATACAATAAATTATGATCATGATTTTCCCTTGCTTATCTTATCCCAGATCCTCCTTACCTCTCTGAGACTCATCCAAATCTCTGCCATTTCTTTCTCTTTCTTTAAAAGAACCAAACAGGCAAAGGGTAAGCAAACCAGAATTAAATAAAATAAACAAACATAAAAAGAAGAAAAGCATGAAACACACACACACACACACACACACACACACACACACACACACACTATAAAAACAAATCAGAAACTATGATAGATAAGCAAAAGACTAGGACGCTGCATGCTGCTCATTTTCCAGCCACTGCTCTTCCAGCCTCCTCCAGGCCTACTGCACCAGAAATGTCTAGCTTAGGCCCACCTTCCCAGTATCTGCTACACAAGAACATACAGGGAAAAGCAGATGGCTGAAGGCCAACATAAGAACAGAATCAACAAGAGCCCAGGCAATGTGATACTTCAGAGCACAGCAATCCTACTACAGCAAGCCCAAGATATCCTATTGCAATTGAAGCACAAGAAAATTACATTATTAAATCCAATCTTCGAAAGATGATAGAGGCCTTTAAAGAGGAAATGAATAAACCCCTTAAAGAAATACAGAAAAACACAATCAAACAGTTAGTGGCTTTAAAAGAGGAACCAAATAAGTCCCTCAAAGAAATATAGAAAGATGCCATTAAACAGGTGAAGGAAATAAGTAAAATTGTACAAGACCTGAAAATGGGAATAGAATAAATAAAGAAAACACAAATTGAGGAAATTCTGGAGATGGACAACAGAGATAAGAAAACAGAAAAACCAAACCAAACCAAACCAAACCAAACCAAACCAAACCAAACCAAACACTTTTCCCCCCAAACCACCCAAAATCTAAATGCAAACTTTGTCAACAGAATACAAGAAATTAAAGAGAAAAATCTTACGAGTAAAAGATATCATAGAAGAAATTCCCACATTGTCAAAGAAATGTTAAGCCTAAAACTTTCCTGACATAAAACATTCAGGAAATCTGGTATACCATGAAAAGACATAAGAATGTTAGGAGGTAGTGAGTAGGTAAAAGGACATAAGAATATAGAAGAAGGTGAACCGTCCCAGCTCCAAGGACCAGAAAACATTTTCAACAAAAATCATAAATGAAACATTTCCCAACCTAAAGAAAGAGATTTCTATAAATATAAAAGAAGATTACAGAACACAAAATTAGACAGGAAAAGAAAATCTTCCCACTTCTTAATAATCAAATTACAAAATCTACAGAATAGAGAAAGAATATTAAAAGCTACAAGGGAAAACAGCTAAGTAACACACAAAGGCTGACTTCTTAACAGAGATTCTAAAACCTAGAAAGGGTTAAACATATGTCCTGCAGCCTCTAAGATACCACAGATGCAAACCTTAGCTACTATCCCAGCAAACTCTCAATCACCATAGATGGAGAAAACAAAATGTCAAGACAAAACCAAATTTAAACAATATCTACCCACAAATCCAACCCTACAGAAAAGTACTAGAAGGAAAACTCCAACCCAAGGAAGTTAACTACACTCAAGAAAACACAGTAAGTAACTTATTCCACACTAGCAAAAACAAAATAGTGGAAACACACACACACACACACACACACACACACACACCAAAACACACACATTAACACCACCAACACCAAAATGATGAGGAATTAACAATCATTGGTCATTAATAGTTCTCAACATCAATGGAGTCAATTCTCCAATAAAAAGACATAGGATAATAGAATGGATGTGAAAACAGGATCCATCATTCTGCTCTATATAAGAGACACACCTTGACAGCCAAGATAGATATTATTTCAGAGTAAGGGGCTGGGACAAAGTTTTTCAAGTAAATGGACCCAAGAAGCAAGCTGTCGTAGGCATTCTAATATAAAACAGAACCTTAATTAACCAAAAGAGATGTGGAAAGATACTTCATATTCATCAAAAGAAAAATTCACCAAGATGACATCTCAATCTCAATATCTATGCCCTAAATGCAAGGGCACCCACATTCATAAAAAGATTACTTAAACTTAAATTGAAATCAAACCCCACACATTAATAGTGGGTAACTTCAATACCCCACTCTTACCAACGGACAGGTCATCAAGACAGAAACTAAACATAGAAACGATGAAGCTAACAGTAGTTATGAATCAAATGGACCTTATGGATAGCTATATAACATATCTCCTAAACACAAAAGAATATACATTCTTCTTAGCATCTCACATAATCTTCTCTAAAATTGACCATATAGTTGGTCACAAACAAGCCTCAACAAATACAAGAAAATTTAAATAATTCCTTGGATCTTATCAGACAACCTTGGATTAAAGTAGGATTTCAAAAACAATAGAAACAAAAGAAATCTTACAACCTCATGGAACAACTGTCTATTCAATGATTACTAGATCAGACTCCCCTCTGTTCTCTCAAAGCATGTTTTTAATTAAAATGTCAAGAGATATAAGCTCATTAATACTGTTTTCAGACCGAGTATTTCACTTAATTCTTGGCTGGAATTCATGCAGAGGTGATGAAACCAATTCAGTGTTCCACAGGGACTAAGTTATTGATTTTCCATTAACCCCACCCACACATAAATTTCTATAAAATGTTTTCTACAAAAGTCACACACCATTACCAGAGAGATGGCTGAAGAATATTTAATGTATAAATAAATGTCTTCCTGAGATTTCTTGGTTTTGGAGGAACCAGGGAAACAATCCCAGGGATTTGGGCATATTATATACGTACTTTATCACTGAGATGCATCCCTAGTCCCTCCCAATAGGTTTCAAAGTTGCTTTTAGTTCTCCATATCTGTCTAGCTGGGAGTTTTAAGTTTCCTTTGTTCATTGAAGTGCTCATATGCTCATTGGATATTTTTCTTGTCTCAATGTATGTGTGAATTTGAGAAGGGTTGAGTGGTTAAAAGGGGCTTTCTCCCCTGAGTATGCAGCATAGAGGAAGGACATGCTGAGAGTGAAGTCAGAACCCAGTCCTTTTAGTTGTTTTCTTTGATTGGCAGCAAGCTTCAAGCTTCACAATTAATCTGGTCCACAGCAGGATCTCCTGTGACCCATATCAGAGTTTAGTGACTTTCCCAAACTGACGATTATTTAGTAGGTTATATGCATACATAGTTCAAAAGAACCTAACTATGCTTATTTTAATGGCTTGGATAACTACATTTCCTAGAATAAGTACAAGATCAACTCTTACTGTGCTGATTTTCTTTGACATGAAATTGTGAGATATTAGTGAGTATGAGTTATTGATTTTTTTCCCAGAGGATCTGAGCTTAGTTCCCAGACCCACAAAGAGTGATTCATGACTGCCTGTAAGTATAGTTCTAGAGGATCTGACACCTCTTCTGGCCTCTTCAGGTACTGCAAGCACAAATCCAGACAACACAAACTCGTACACAGGGAGAGTTGGTCCAATGTTTAAGAGCACTGGTGGCGTTTTAAGAGGATCTGAGTTGGATTTTCAGCACCCACATGATGGCTTGCATCAATCTGTAAATCCAATTGCAGGGGCTATGACGCTGACAGCCTCTTCGAACTTCTATGGGTGGTATGAGGCGTATTAGGCATATGTGGGCAAAATGCCTTTACATAGAAAACTAAAACTAAAATAAAATAAACATAAAAATTTTAAATACTCAAATAAATCTTAAAAATTGTGAATTTAAAAAAGTGGTTCAATTCTTAATTTGGAACTTCTGAAACCGTTTAACATTCATACTCTCCATTTTTTGGGTAAGTGGTGGGAAGTAGAGGATATTTTTGAGTCAAATGTATCCAACCTCTTCTAATCTTAAAATGGAAATAGGGAAAAATCAAGTGTTTTAGGTTTTATGTGGCACTAAAACTTGAATGTATTTTGGACATAAAGGAAGTTAAAGGCATTTCTAAAATTAATCATTTTCCTGAATAACAGAGTACCATTATTAATATGTAAATTTCATTAGGCAGAATCACAAGAGTCCTTAAGAGATCTGAATGTGCTAGGATTCATATTCAGTCAAATCCTACATATAAATCTATTTCTCAGAATGAATAATTTATCTGTTCGATAGTGAATAATTACACTGACCGATCTAATATTGCTACCTGCTGGAGACATCGCTGATGAGACTAGACATGTCATATCGAAGTTGTGGCTTTTCTGTTGCCGTGAAAAACACTATGACCAAAAGCAACTAAACAGGAAGCGGTTTATGTTGGCGCACAGTTCCAGAGGAATAGAGTACTTCAATATGTGAAAGGCATGGAAACCTTAAGTCTTCCCTAAATCACATACTTCCTTGAGGAAGGGTTAATGTACTAAATATTCCATAGCTCACCAAACAGTGCCAGTAACTGGGGCATTCAAGTACATAGGCTTATGGGGGTATTTCTAATTTGAACCACGAATTTAAATTCCTAGTATACTTCCATTTTTTTCCATTTGAAAGATGAGGGATTAAAACTCAGATTGAGGCGTTGATGATAGTTTGATGGGTGATCTGGGCACCACCACAGAGGTTCCCGACTTTATCAGCAATTCTGTTGAATGTTGCACAGAGGTTCCAGTGATGCTGGGAGAATTAAATTATTCATTTGCTGACCCCGCAAACCAAGTGCTGTGGAAATATGAGAAATATCATGTCTGATGGGGTCAAGACTACCACATAGATATTAGACTGAAAATGACCTGATCACTCACACATTTTATTAAGGAGTTTGCATTACGTTCATGAGACCACAGGGAGCCATTAACAGATTTTAAAAGAAGCATACAGTATGATTCAGATGTTATTACAAGAATAACTTTTGCAGCTGTGAGAAACAAAGACAAGCATTGCACTTATTTCCCAGTCATTTTGATTGCTTGTGAAGTCTCATATAAACATTGCTTATAAATTACATTGCTGGCACCATAGTACTGATGGTATATATTTATATTATAGAATTACAAAAAGAGAAATGAAATAAGACTCAACTGTCAGTTCTTTTTAAACTCTATGTTATTGTTAATAGTAAAATAACTTTGCATCCTAATGTTCAATTAAGATAGTTGTAAACTTTTAAGACTATATGTATGTTTATAGTGAAGAACATGATGAGTAGCTCTCTTTTGAAGATTTATTTTTCTATGTGTGTATGATATATATGTTACTCTTTTGTCCTTTCTCAAATTTAATGATTTAGGATTTTGATTTCCAGCTTTCTGGTCAGTGGATCTCTGCATTTACACTTGCCTTGGCTGCCTCAGTAGTTGCAGATGGCTGAAGATGGCTACCACTTTGATTTTAACAAGATGCAGTGGTTATAGACACAAGAAAAGGCATGATGAGGCAGGGACAGTGGAACAGATTGTTCTGTAAACTAGGAATCTCTCATCACCATCATTCAACCCTGCTCAATGTTTTCTGTGGTAATTTTTAAGACATGTAACTCATTATAATTTTTATAATTTCATAAACTTTCCTAATTACTATGTTTTTATAATGAAGTAATTTTTAGAAGCTTTACATTTAAATACCTTTCTCATTCCAAAGTTATATTTTTCTTCCTAAATTATTAATTACCAATTATAGCAAAAGTTATCAAGGTATAGTAGAAAGGCAGAGATAATTTGGAGGATAAAGGCAAAGAAGTAAGCTTCTTTGTTCTTTGAATTCTCTGATTGGACCCAATGGCAGCTGAGAGGTAAAACTACAGCATCATTTTAATGACAGTTTCTATGAAAGTTTCTGACATAGAGATAGCATTCCATCTTTGGAGAGACATTTTGTGTTAATGTCAGTGGACCAAGCTTGAGATCTGGGGTATATGACTTTGGATAGGGCTGTATTTATTTTTGGATGATTTATTTATTTATTTATTTATTTATTTATTTATTTATTTATTTTTTTAATTTTTGAAATCAAATCGTAATTTTTAGTTATTCATGCAGGGATTATAAACACAAAAAGGCAGGATGTGAGGAAGGGGATGACACTAGAGCATGGGTGTTCAGGGGGAGTACAGATATCTTTCAGGACAGGGTATCGTCTGGGTGAAGGTTCAGGGGACAGGTCACTATGACTTTGCCTATGATTCACTTGTCCTTATCTAAGTTGGTACTATCCTACAAGGTTACCTATTTACAAGGTCTATGACTACTCAGGTTGGTAAATTTCCACAAAAGCTGCCTGTTTACGATAGCTTATAGCCATCTGTCTCAATGTTTTTCCACAGAGACCCAAGACTTGGTGTTAGTATACATGTATGAAAGGTCTATTTCTGATTTTAGGCCTATGGCTGATTTTAGGCCTTCCGTGTATAAGCAAGGCTGCCCCTGACATCTCTTCCCTTCTCTAAGTATAGAAGGGCTGTGGTGATTCTAAATCTTGTGAAGGCAGGGATAGAGGCCTGACCTCCAGTAATTGAAGGGGACTTTGTAATTGCTCCAGCCCCCCTGTCATTGTCCAGTGAGGCATGAGGGCCATACCATCCCGATGTCTTTTTCCTAGAGAGGGGATACTTTTGACATCAACCCCTATGCACTCAGGCTTGTCCCTCAGAGAACCCAGAGAGATGTATTTAACTTTTATTTATATTCCCTTGCAGTGCTTAGCCTCGCAGCCTAAGCAAGAATTCAGTTTGTCAGTCAGAGGAGGTTCTGAGTGGCCCCTCTCTGCTTGGTCTAGGGGTAGAAGTCCCCTCTTTTAGGTTGGGTGGAGATGGGTTTTGGGAATACCCTGGGTAGAGTAACAACCTCATCTTGAGTCTCGTGCCACTCCATAGCTAACATATGATAATGTGTCTGAATAGGTTTTGCTACCAAATTATTTATCTGTTGTTTCACAAAGTTGGTCAGTCTATTTAAGGCCCGAGGACCAAAAGAAATAAGCAAAAGTAACCCAGCTAATGGTCCCAAGATGAGAGGAAGTAGGGCTGACAACCATGGAGAGGTTGAAAACCAATTCTTGTACCAGCTCTCATCTTTCTCTTTCTCTGTCTGTCTTTTCTCAGGGCCTTCTCTGACCTTTTCCATGCTCTCATTAACCATCCCTGTCTTGTCTATGTGAAGGCAACATTCTTCTTTAAGGGCTGTATACAGTCAAGAGCCGTGCACAGTCTTTTCTATTGTAAAAGGGTAAATCAAGTCCAAAAAAGTCCTTTGCAATTTTTGGAGATCTCTTCAGACAGCAAATCAAGAGATTTCTTCAGATTAATGATGTCAGTCTCTAGCTGTTTGATGTTCTTGTCAATTGCCCCTTGAAGGTCTGAGTAGTATAAGTTCGGAGGCCAGCATCTGGATTAGAACTTCTAACGTCAGACATCACGGGTGATTCATTTTTACCTGGGAAGGAAAAAGAAGGGAATTCTCAGGGAGATTTCTCTTCCCTGGATGTCAATTGTTATTTGTCTTATTTATGGTTGGGCCTGGATTTGTGGGGGTATATATTTATTCCATTAATCTTTTTGGTAGCCATTTAGCTGTGCCTTCTATGGTATCAAACAGGCATATCAATCCTTGGCTCCATAGGAGAACTGGGTCCGGGCCATTCCCTTTAAGGGTTAGAGGGTCCTTCCACATAGCTGTCGCATAGTTTTTATTGGTCTTGGTGATGCCAGAGGCAGTCAGCAGCAGATTTGTCATGAGCTTTCAGTTTTAGAAAATTAAAGGTGAACAAGGCATGATGGAGAGTATTTCGGTGGACTTCTTCTGGGGGGGGGTACCGTTCCCCCTCTTTTGTTTTTAAAGCCAATTTTTCAGAGTTCTTGTAAAATCAGGGCAGAAGTGCCAACAGCTGCTCCTTCCACACTCAGAGAGTCATGATGACTCTATTTAAAGAAATATGAATCTATATTAATAATCTCTTTTATCAAAGGACTATTATAGAACAGCCAATAACTAATCAGACTATATAATATATTGATTAACAATAGTTTCTTCTATTTTTTGTGATATTACTCCTGTAAATTAATTGTTGAGGGAAATTAGAATTTACATCTCTCTTGAGAATATTAAACAGAGACTTAAATTCTTTTGTGGAGAGTTTAAATTAAGCTCTTAGCCAATTAGCATCTCCTAGAAACTTTTGAAAATAATTTGAAATAAATAAACTATCTTTTGTTTTGTCTTTTTTCCAGACCCATTATCTGTTTTTAATTGAATGTTTTACATATTTACCTTTCAATGTAATCTCCTCTCCCATTCTCCCCCAAAACCCCTTACTCCATATCCCCTCCTCCCATTTTTATGAGTGTGTGCTTTTGTATGTTTTCTAGGACTCACAAACAAGACTATGATCTTCCTTTATTGTGAAGCTATTCTCGTTTTCAGCTTCCTTGTAGTCCATAATTTCAGATTCTTAATTGTGATTCTGCTCAAGGTTCATCTCGAGAATCACCCTTCAACTTTATTTAAACCCTCAACAACCTTGGAAAGTGACCCCCCCCACAGCAATATCATATGCATGATTACTGTAAAGACAGTGAGGTAGGATTCTTTTGAGAAGCCCATGCCTCTGCTCTCAGGAGTCTTTCTTCCCAAATACCTCCTTTTTCTAACTGTAACACTTGAATGTATGTTATATCCTTTCTTTGAGGCTAGGGAGATGTCTCAGTGGTTAAGACCCTCATTGATTTCCAGAGGTCCAAGGTTTGATGTTCATCACTTATATCATTGCTCAGAATTATCTGGAACTATAATTCCATGGGATTCAACACCCTGTTCTGAACTCAGCCACTGTGCATACATTGTAAGCATATGTACATGAAGACAAAAACACACATACATATAAAATGAGGTAAATCTTAAACTCTTTCGATAAACCCAAGCTCATTATAACAAGCTCATCCTGAAATACAATTTAATATTTACATTAATTATTTGAGAATTATTATGTTTCTAGAATGTCTTTTGATCAACTTTAGCAAACCTTCCCATCGTGTCTCAGATCCATCTTCCATCTTTCTGTCTTTATTTCTGTTTTAAGCCTATGAAGTTGAAATGATATTTCCCATATACTCTTGGCTAAGTGACCTATCAGTAGCCACACTCTTAAAGAAAACTGACTCATTCTGAGATTTCCTTATGTATCGACGCCAGTGATCTGGGTTTACCTGAGTTGATGTCCTTAAAAAAAATAAAGAAATGGCACAGGCTGCTTTTGGCAATAGTGTGGAGATGAGCCTCCATCTGCCCTGCCACATTTGCTCTTACTGACTTATAACAAGCACTTTATCATCATCATACTTTCCGCCTTCTCTTACTATGTATTATCAATCAATTGACATATGATAATGCTAGATAATAGTCTTATGGTCACCTGTACTTAAAAATAAGTTTTATTAAGTTATTTTCTTAGACAATTTTATATATGTATATCATTGAGTAGCCACACATTTCTACATTCCCACCAATTCATTCATTGTAAAATGAAGCTTCTCTGGGTACATATGGGGGTAAGATTTGTTTATAGTATAAATATAAACATTTAAGAGGCAGCTTGGAACTGTGACAATTTAGCTATCATATTAAGCTCGCCTATAGGACTCAAGGCATTTTTAGGCATGGGCTTTTGGCTAGGTTTACAGTACCAGGTATACATTTCTTCTTATGATGAAAGTCTCAAATCAAAAAATAGATTGGCTAGTTGCCCACATAACAGTTGCACCACCATTGCCTCAATATGGCCAATTTGCTTTACAGGCTGGTATTATATAGACTATAGGGTTCATAGATGGGCAAGGCAATTTATACTATCGTTTCCTCTAGTAGCTTATATAGTACCTTCTAGCACTATGAAAGCTAGTCAGCAGGGATAAAGCTTCTATCTCACACAGTCTTATTTCTTTAAGCTTTGTAACCATGGTGTGTGGTGTGTTTAGCCTTAGGGTCTTCACAACTAGTTATGCCAATCTCATTTTCTTTATCACGTATATTAATTCTTATAAGTAATACAGAAGCAACTCAAAACATTACAAAGTTGTGTCTTGCTTATGTTAGATAATAGTAAAAATCAACATGGAAATGCTCAATATTTTTGTCGTATTGACTTGTTAAACAGTGAACATGATTTAATTCAATACTTAGTCAACTCTCTTTTAAACCCTTCATTAAAAATTAACCTTTTGGGTTCTGCACATCCTTCTTATGAGTCTAACTAGACACATAAGTAGCCAAAGAAATCCACATGAAATGATCTTATTACAAACATACAAACAGTATGCATGGTCGAGACAGTATCCACACCCCACCCTCACTGCCAACAAACCTCATCAGTCCTGAAGAAATGTTTGACAATGAGGACTACCTGGAGTAGTGGCTCTCTTGCTAATGCACAATCCTTTAATACTGTTCCTTATATTGTGGTAAACCCTATCCATAGATTTATTTTCATTGCTACTGCATAACTGTAACTTTTCTACTGTTATAATTGTAATGTGAATACCTGTGTTTCCTGATGATCTTAGGCAACCCTTATGAAAAGGTTATCCCCTCAAAGGGTCACAGCTCACAGGTTGAGAGCCACTACCCTAGAGGAACCACAAATACAGAATCTATAAGAATAATAACAGCCTTATCAAAGAATTCACAGAGTTTTAAAAAAAGACATAAATAAATAGTAAAATGAGTGTAAAGAGAAAGTACTTAGAATAAACTCTTGACTGATGCTTGAGAAAATACAAACATAAAGAAATGACAAAGACAATCCAGGATTTGAAAATAGAACTCAATGGAGATAGAAGCACTGAAGAGGGTTCACACTGAAATGAAGATGGAATTGAAAAGTTCAAGAACACAACTAGAAAACTGAAAGGAAAGCCATATTAGTACAATAAATCAGGCAAAAGATAGAATTTCAAGATTCAAAGATAAAGAAACAATCTAGATGCAATATGCAAATAATATAGAAAAAATTCATGAAGGGAA
Organism: Grammomys surdaster; assembly: GCF_004785775.1. Lineage (NCBI taxonomy): Eukaryota > Metazoa > Chordata > Mammalia > Rodentia > Muridae > Grammomys > Grammomys surdaster. The sequence continues at coordinate 4,015,311 of NW_021620921.1, read as the reverse complement.
CATACAAGAGATATGGAATCTGAAAAGACCACGACTCAAACAAGATGATATGAGAAAACTTTTCCAAATTTTGGAAAGTCATATCTATGCAGATACAAGAAGCACACAAAACACCAAACAGAAAAGAAAATCCCTATGGCATAGTATAGTTAAAAGAGTAAATAGAGTATATAGAACAAAGAGAACACAGTAAAAGTGGCAAGAGGAAAAATACAAATCATGTATAAAAAAGAAAACCCATCAGGGTAACAGCTCATTACTCAAGGGAAACTGAAATCCACAAAAGCCAGGAGCAATATATTCCAGATCCTAAAAGACCAATGGCCAGTCTAGACTAACACACCCAGAAAAATTATCTTCCTAAGTTGAGGGAGAAAGAAAAAGTTTCTACAATAAAAACAGCCTAAACATAATACATGAGGCAATAATATGGGCGACTAGAGGATAAGCATAGCCACAGGACTGTAGAAAGAAATTAAAAAAAAAAACGTAATTACTAACCACGAAGTACCACTGTGAACACAAATAACAGTAATAAAAATTAATAACATTTGATGAAATTAACACATACATTTCAGTGATAATTTTCAATATTAGTGACCTCAATTCTCCAGTGAAAAGATACAGGAAGATTGAGGGCAATAAAAAAACAAAATTGATCTATTAGCTGTCTACAAAAAAATATATCTTAGCTATAATGCTATAAAATCATCGTAGAGTAAAAATGTGAAGAGAACTTCAATCAAAGGAAATCAGGAAATATGAAGGTATTTCTATCCTATATCTGACAAAATGGACCTCAAACTAAAACCAATCAAAGGAGGTAAAGAGGCACACTTCATTATAATCAAGAAAATAGCAAACCAAGAATACATTACTATGTTACATATATAAGCAGCAAACTTTGATGTACCCAACTTAACAAAAGACATACTTCTGGATTTAAAGATATAGATTAACACCAATCCCTTAATACAAAGTGATTTCAACACCCTACTTTCTCTAATAGACAGCTAAATAAAAACTACATAAAGAAATATAATTAACTGAAATCACATGTTAAATGAAGTTCACTGATATCTACATAACCTACTCAAACACCAAAGACTGTATATTTTATTCTGCAGCACAAGGAAGCTTCTTTAAAATAGATTACAATATGTGACACAAAACCAATATTTACAAATTAAAAAAATGGAAAGAACTCTGTATACCCGATCGGACCACCATGCAATCAAACTTAACATTGATAGCAAATGATCTCTGGTAAATAAACAAACCCATTTTAATTAAATAACCCATTAGGAAATGATGGATGAATCAAATATGAAATCAAGAAAGGAATAACATTTTCTAGAAATATAGTGACAATTTTGGAATTTTGGTTTCTTTAAAAACACAAAAATATTATAAGAATGTGTTTTTATTTTAATCCCAGGTGTGGGCTATGGCGCTGCTTTGAACTGTCTACAGTAGCTGAATATGATTTGCCACGTGCTCTTGTCGAAGCATGCTTTTGTCAGCTGCAGACATTTTCTACAATTGCATGATATTTAGGATTCTGGGAACTTTTCAGAGGGTACATAAATTTGAGTGCCCTGAGACATGATGGGTTCTTAGTCACTTAAGGAGGTTAGTTAGGGTTTGTCAGTAGCCATGGTCAAAGAAGAAACAAAAGAAAATAGATTTAGGGATTTTTCCTAATTCTTCTCTTTCCTCTATCCTTGTTTCTTTCCATTCTAGTGTTGGGGCTGAAACAGGTGGGAGAAGTAAAGGGTAGGGAAAAGAAGAACCCACAAAGTAGCAAAGATCAGCAATGTAGAAGTAAATTAAAATGAAAACACAACACAGTAAAAGCCATGGGTACATTGAAAGCAGCCCGAAAAGGGAAATTTATAACTTGAAGTGCCTATGTTAAAAAAATCAGAACTATATCTAGACTGTATGTTTGCCTGTTTGTTTTTTAAGGGTAAAGAAAGAGTGTAGAGTTGGGTGGGTAAGGATGTGGGGGAGAAACTAGATGGAATTGGAGATGGGAAATTATGATCAGAACGTTTTGTGTAGGGGCTGGAGAGATGGCTCAGTGGTTAAAAGCACTGAATGCTCTTCTAGGGGACTCAGGTTCAATTCTCAACACAGACATGGCAGCTCACAACTGTCTGTACTCCAGTCCCAGGGGACTTGCCTCCCTCCCTCACACAGATATACAAGCACACAAAACACCAGTGCACATAAAATTAAAAATTTAAAAAGAAAGTTTTGAACGAACTTCCTCAAAAACAATAAAAATAATACAAATAAGTGACTTAATAATGCCACTCAATAATTTGGGAAAACAAGCATGAATTAGATGTAAACAAAACTGATGCCAAGAAATTACAAAAACTAGAGCTGAAGTGATTTAGAAACAATACAAAGAATAAACAAATTAAGAACAGATTCTTTTAGAAGATAAACAAGGATAAAAGACCATTGAGTCAACTTACCTAAAGAAGAGGACCCAAATTAACAGAATCATAAATGAACAGAGAAACATTGCAATAGGCAACAAAGAAATTCATAATACTATAAGAGAATACTTTGAAAACCTATACTCTATTAAGTTGAAAAAATATGAAAGAAATGAATTAATTTCTAGATTTAGCCAAATCACCAAAATTAAACCATGAAGTCAACAACTTGGACCAATTAATAAATGAGGAAATTTAAGTGATATTGAAAAACCTCTGAAGAAAGACACATAGAAAGGCATCAGAAAATAAAATACAACTCATGTTCAAAGATTGGGAGAATTAATATAGTGAAAATGACATTTTTTCAATAGACATTTATAGATTCAGTGTAATCACAACCAAAATCCCTTTGTGATTATCCACAAAATGTAAAAAAAAAAAAAAACTATCTTAAAATTCATATGTAACCACAAAAGATACCAGATGGCCTAAACAATCCTGAGCAAAAACGCTGGAGAGATTACATTCCAGATTTCAGGATATATTTTAAAGCCGTAGTAATAAAAACATTAAAGCACCAGCACAAAAACCGACCTGTTCATTAATGGAACAAAGTCAAAGACACACATATGGACACATTAAAAATCAGTAATTTAAAATTTGACAACAATACCAAAAGCACACTGGAGGGGGAAAAAAAACTTCAACAAGAGGTACTGGGAAAACTGGATGTCCACATACATGAGAATAAAATGAGTTTCCTGTCTGTGCCCTTGAACAGAGCTAACTCCAAATGGATCAAAGACCTAAATGTGAAACCTAAAACACTGAAACTGCTACAAGAAAATATAGAAAGAACCCTATAGGAGTATGTATAGGAAAAGACTTCTTGAACAGGACTCCATTGGCTCAAGGATTAAAGTCAACAATTAACAACTGGGACTTCATAAAACTAAGTAGCTTTTGCACAGATAAAGAAACAATCAGCCTGGTGAAGATGAAGCTCACACAATGGGAAAGAGTCATTGCCAGCTATAGATTTGACAGAGGATTAATATCCAGAATATGTAAGGTACTCAAGAAACAAAGAGTCAAAAAATAATCAAATCAACTCAAAAATTAGTCCTGTGATATGAACATGGAGTTCCTAAAAGAAAGGAAATGAATAAGAAATATATCAAAAAATTATTTCTTTGAAAATTCTTTTTTTTATTTTATAATTTTTTGCTTTTACTTTTTTACTTTACATCCCAACTGGAGCACCACTTTCTTCCCAGTCTCCTTCTACTATTACCTCTTTCCTTCACCTATGAGAAGGGAAAGGTCCTCCCCTGGGAACCAACCCATTCAGACACCTGAAGTCACTGTAGGACTAGGCACATCCTCTTCCACAGAGGCCAGATATGACAGCCCAGTTAGGGGAACAGGATCCACAGGAAGGCAACATAGTTAGGGTCAGGTGCCACTCCAGTTATTGGGGGATATGCATGAAGACCAAGCTGCACATCTGCTATATATGTGCAGGGGTCCTAGGTCCAACTTTTGTATGTGATTTGGTTGGTGGTTTAGTCTCTGAGAGCTCCCAAGGGTCCAGGTTAGTTGACTCTATTGGTCTTCCTGTGGAGTACCTAGCCTCTTTGAGTTCCCTAATCCTTCCCCTAACTCTTTCATAAGATTTCCTGAACCCAATCTAGTGTTTGGCCGTAAGTCTCTGCATCTGTTTCAGTCAGCTGCAGGGAGGAGCCTCTCAGAGGATAGTTATGCTAGATTCCTGTCTGTGAATCCAGGCTGACAGATACAAACATATCCTGAAGCTTCAAGGTAGTTGAAGGAAAAAGACAGGCCTGCAATGTGTCCCTACTGATCCTCTGAGGACAGCTTGGCACATTCCCCCACTTGTCTCTCCCATGAATTGGCAGGGGTCACTACTGTATTCATTTAAGTCTGTTTCACACAGGGCATCTGTGTACCCAGGCCAGCAATGACAATAACCACCAACAGTGTCTTCATATATTGTATCATTGTGACAGGCTTTGACCAACAAAGGCATCGAAGTCCCAAAATGTGTCTCTGTGAATCCACTAGCCATGCAGTCACAGTAGTAGTTATTTCCTCCATCAATACATAGAGACCTTCATGGAGACATGGCTTTATGGCACATTCATTAAAGTTGAGTTCACAGTGGTCTTCAATAAATCCAGGTGTTAGTCACAGAATTAAGTCCCACATGCATCCTGACATGTGGCACCTTGAAGACACAGCTGAGATCCATCAATTCATCAATTGGAAATTCATCAGTTTCCAATCACAGTTCACACCACAATACTCCTGAGGACAGACACTTGTATCTTCCTATCTCATTGAACCATACAGCCTCATTCATGCAGGGATCAGAAACACATTCATGCACTTCCAAGTCACAATGCTTGCCTTGGTATCCAGGCACACAACCCCATTTTGGCAAGGGCTGGAAACAGTTGGTTGTTGGTTCTGTTTTGCAGAACCTGCCAGCATATTCAGCAGGGCAGATACAGACAGGGTCCTTAGGGTCTTTATGTCAGGTGTTTCCATGTTGGCAGGTGTACCCTCCACAAGAATCAGTGGCAGTTTCACAGGTCAGCTCTCTGTACCCGTAGAACAATGACACAGGTAGCCCCTTTCTCCTGGGGTATTCAAACATCTTACTCCAGTCACAGTGGCAAAGACTAATAAAATAACCAACAACAAATGTTAGAGAGGATATAAAGTAAAGAGAACCCTTATTCACTATTGGTGGCTTTACAAACTGGTCAAGCAGTTCTAGAAATAAATGTAAAGTATCTTCAAAAGTCTAAAAATAAATCTATTGTATGATCGAGCCATACCACTTTTTGACATGCCCAAAGAACTCAGCATCCTATTCTATAGATATTGCTCAGCAATATTTATTCTTGGCATATGCCCAAAGGACACAACATCTTACTCTACAGATAGATACTTGCTCAGCAATATTCACTGCTGTTCTATTCACAATAGCTGTGAAATGGAAACAACCTTAATATCCTTCAACTGAAGAATGGATAACAAAAATGTAGCTCATATACACTGTAGAATATGATTTAGCTGCTAAGAAAAATAAAGTAAAGAAATAATTTGCAAATAAATGGATGAAACTAGGAAAGGTCATATTGAACGAGGTAAACTTGGCCCAGAAATAAAATGGCTCATGTTTTCTCTGCTCTAAGATTCCTAGCTCTAAATCTTCAGATGTGAGCATATAATCTGGGATATTTACATAAACCACAAGGAGAAAAAGAACCACTTCAGGCATGGAGAATGGGGAGTGGGTAGCAATATGAAGAATAGTATTAGGTATAAGAGATCTGAAGAAGTGGGACAAATGGGGAGGATGTCTAACTAGGGAAGAAGTTAGGAGCTAAAATGGAAAAAGCAGTTGGGTGGAATAACAGAAAGGATGTCTAAAGTTATAAGGAATTATAGTATTAACCATCTACTTGGAAAGAATCCTATAATACACATAAGTTGGTACATAAATATACCTATATAATTTTAATTGAATTTACACAACTGGGTTGACAATGCTTTCTTGAAAATGCTTTTCCATCTAAAACCCATAACACTAGGCATGGGAAAATCCTCTTTTAAGTTGTTTGTCAGGGTTGTCCAAAACCTTATTGTTTATTGCTGATGTCTCCCAGAAGTGGATGGTAAGTCTCCAGTGCTGAAAACACCATAAAATATAGATATAAAGCTCAGAAACCCCTAAGCTGGAACTGTCCCAAATGCCTTCTCCCTGAGGACTAGTTTTTATGGTTCCAGACCAGTGGCTATCATGCAAGCTTCCAAAGGAGGGAAAAAAACAAGTCCTATATAGATAGCTATGACACCTTCCAAGCCATAATAGTGACCAGCACGGAACAATAACACCAAGGGTGCAGTAGTGGCACAGATACCTTGATGATAACCAACAGCTCTTTAATTGGACTCAAGAAGAGGGAAATTATATCTGGCCCTGCAAACCTAGACAACTACCTAGGACTAATAAAGTCATTGATCTTTGAGGAGAAGCAACAACTGCCACTTACAAAACCAAAATAAATCCTAACTACATTTAAAATATTTGCCCTTATACCTACAGATAAGTGTAGTCTCGATCCCTCAACAAGAAAACTTATACTTGCAACAGAGACCATTACAGAAAACCACAACCAATCAAACTGCAGAGTTGTGGTGCCTGTCCTAACTGATAAATATTCAACACAACTCCAACATCTAAGGCACAGAGAGAACTTCATAGAAGAGGCATACATATTGTAAGAGCCAGAGGTAGAGATTGCGTTTCCTAGAAATGTCAGGGCTACAACTATAAAGTGTCACCAACGTTACTGCTTAAAGGTGATAGGGACAAAGTCAGCACCAATAAACCTTCTAAAGGACAAGATCAGGCATGGGGAGAGACAGGAAGGACACCCAGAGGACCAAGAAAAATGAATCAAACTATACAGCAGTGGGGTTTAGGGGATAGGGGAACCTCTAGAGAGTCCCAGAAACCTGGGATGTGTGAGGCTATCAGGACTCAGTGGGGATGACATTAGCTGAAATGTCCAACTTGGGGGAGATGGAACCAGAAGTGACCACCTCCAGTAGATAGACATGGCAGTGATGCAGGGTGCCACCCACCCATCTTCAAATATTTTAACCCAGAATTGTTGCTGTCTAAAAGAAATGCAGAGACAAAAATGTTGCAGAGATTGAAAGGCCAGTGAGTGACCAGCCAAACTTGGGATCCATCCCATGCGCACACACAGCAAATCCTGACACTATTACTGATGCCACATTGTACATGCAGTAAGAGCCTGTCCACTGAGAGACTCTATGAGCAACTGACTGAGACAAATGCAGATAGTTACAGACAACCATTGGGTTGAAGTTGGGGACCAATATGGAAGAGTTAAAGGAAGGACTAAAGGGGATTGAAGCCCCATAGGAAGAACAACAATGTCAACTAAGTTGGACCCCCTCAGAGCTCCCAGATACTAAGTAAAAAACCAGGGAGCATACATAGGTTAGTTCATGTTCCCAGGCACATATGTAGCAGAGGACTGCCTTGTATGGCCTCAGTAGGAGAGGATGCTCTTAATCCTATGGAAACTTGATGCCACATGGAAGAAGGATGCTGGTGGGGGTGGGTGGGCAGGTGAGGGAGCACCCTCTTAGAGGTTAGGGGGGTAGGGGAATGGGGTGAAGAACTCAGGGAGGGGAAATTGGGAGGGTGGAAACTTTTGGAATGAAAATAAATAATTTAATAATAATAATAATAATAATAATAAACATTCTAACATGGGCAGTGGAAAACTCACAAGAGCTCAAGCCTGGACAAAGACTACTACTAGGAGATAAAGGAATGCTGAGATCCAGAGAAACCATCTTTCTCAGGAAAGAGCACATCAGTTAGATATCCAAAATCATATGTTCATACCTGAAAACTTATAAGTAATATGCAAACTATATATATTGTGTTTATGTATTTATGTATGTATATATTCATAAAAGTAAAATGAGTATTCAAAAACTAAAATGAAGTCATGAATTTGACAGAGAGTAAGAATGTTATATAGGGGTGTTTGAAGTGAGAGAAGAGAAAGGGGGAATGATGAAATCATACTATAATCTCTGAAAATTAAAAAAATTAATTCAAAATTAAGTTTTATTTGTATACACACCTTTAAAATAATATTTTCCTTACATCTTATGTAACTATTTTGCATTTCCCTGCACTTAAATTAGTTTCTCATTTATTTCTAAAATGTAAGCAATGGCATATGGGAGAATTATTTAGTTTTTCAATTTTCTGCTTTATAATTATTTAGCGAGATTTCTTGTCCAGTATACTAACTTGTAATGCCAATTGCCTCTGAGTGATATTATCATCAGAAATATGACATTTTTGTCTTGTTCTCTAAAACTTCAAATTTAGTCAATTTCATTGCAAACATAGTAGTGGCAAAATATTCATGACTTTTAGTTCTAGTATTGAATGCTAAAATCATGATGGAACAAAGTTGGTTTTTAATCATCACAAAAGTCATTTGTGTTTTGTTATCTTCTCATGTTATACTAGGATGCAGAATGAGGAAGCATGTGATATGTCATTAATAGTGTATACTTGTTAATTTTGAGTGAATATTCTTGGATATCACTCCCCAAGTTGCCCTTTCCATTTCTTGTCTGTTTCTAGTGGGTTTTATCCTTTTCATGATTTGGTCCATTAAGAGAAGCACACTTGGAATCTTTTAGACTATTATTTGATTCACTTTTTCTTCTTTTAATTGATTTATTGTTTAATTAATTAATTATCCTGACCTCTGTTTTCTCTCTCTCCTTTCCTCCCAGTCCTTCCCCACCACCTTTCTTCCCTGTTCATCTACTCTTCAGTTTCTCTTCTGAAAAGGGGAGGCCTCTGTACGTGGTCTATATTAATATAGTAATGAGCTTACCTCTCTATTTAACATCTTTTTCTTTTATTAATCATTTTATTCATTTACATTTTCAAGTGATATTCTGGTTCCCACAAACCCCCCATTCCACCCCCCTTCCTTTTGCCTCTATGAGGGTGCTCCTCTACCCACTTACCCACTCCTGCCTCATCACTCTGGCATCCCCCTACTCTGGGGCATCAAACCAACACAGGACCAAGGGCTTCCCCTCCCATTGATGTCAGATAAGGCAGTTCTCTGCTACATATGCAGCTGGAGCCATGGATCCCTCCATGCATATACTCTTTGTTTGGTGGTTTAGCCCCTGAGAGCTCTGGTCAGAGGTCTGGTTAGTTGATATTGTTATTCTTCCTATGGGGTTGCAAACCTTCAGTCCTTCAGTCCTTCCCTTAGCTCTCCACTGGGGTCCCTGAGCTCAGTCTGATGGTTGGTTGGCTGTGAGTACCTGGATCTGTATTTGTCAGGTATTGGTAGAACCTCTCAGGGAACAGCCATACCAGATTCCTGTCAGCAAGCATTCTTTTGGCTTACCATCACAGAGAAATACAGTCCACAGAGGAAAGGAAGGCATGGCTACAGCTGGCATGGAAGGTATTGTGGAAGGAGGAGGAAGTTGGCTGCTTGTATTCACATTCAGTTAGCAGAGGGTCTGCAGGCCTAATGATATGCCCTCTTCAGTAAAAAAGTAATTTTAGGCAGGAATCTAAATATTAGACTAGAACAAGGAAGTAGACTTCAGACATGAAAATGACTTTGAGCTAGGGCAGGGAAGTAAGCTCAGATATATTGGTCATCCTGATAAGCCCTTAGAAAAAGTAATCATGGGAGTGTTCACCAAACTTTGCTTATTGCCTTGCTTGTTCTTTGACTATTTGTGTTTATTGTCTTGCTTGTTTCTTGACTAATGGCATCTATTGTATTCCTAGTTCCTCAACCTAGAACTGACCTTAATACTTGCATGTAATTAAAATGGTAAAAAAGGAGGAGAGGGGATGGGTAGGGGGCTTCTAGGGAGGGGAAAATGGGGAAAGGGGATGACATCTGAAATGTAAATAAATAGAATATCCAATAAAGAAAAAAAGGCTCGATAATCCTCACTACCAGATGGGGTTCAAGAGCTCAAATTCTGAAGCCTGGGAATAGGGACATTTACATTTCAACCACAACAAAACTTACCTTTAAACTTCCCACAAATATGATCTATAAGAAATTTGTATAAACCTGCATCCTAGCACCTGCCACATGGCAATCGGATTATTTGCTACTGAAGCAGTTTCCTCATGGCACAATATACCTTCAAGGATCATACTGAGGAGGGGAAAGATGAAGGCACAGTCATAAAGACTGAGTGTACGACTCTTTCTGGAGAGCGCTGTCTGCCTTTGTGCCCTACCCACTTTTGTATGGCCTTTCAGTGAGGACATCATGGTATATTTATCAATGCAAGGAATTCAGACTGTAGGTGGGAGGAGCTACATGGTAAAAGTGAAGGCTAGACCTTCCTAGAGAGCAAAGACCTTACGCAGGAGAGAAAAATGTGTCTATTTGCTTTGTTGTATATGATACAGCCTGATAAAAAGAGTATAGCAATATAGCTTGATAAAAGAGTGAAATAATAAAACAATATCACCTGAAAAAAAACAAATTAGCATATGGAGAAAAAAAAACGGTTTTAAGCCATGACATTGTTTGCAGAGGTAATCTCTGAGACATACTTTTGCTTCTAAGTTCCTGTAGTGGTACCCAATTAATACTCAAACAGATCCTGCTGGCAGCAGTGATGCTGCCTTCCTCGTTACCTGGGCCAATGTTCCTGAATGAAAGATACATATACATAGCCTTTATATTTTTATATGCCTTAAACAGCTCAAAGGCTGGGCCAATTCCTAACCTCCACTTGCTAATCTACCTCCCTCCGATATTCCCAAGTTATTACTTACTAAAATTTATATTCCATCTTTGCCACCATAGAACCAGTTGGGGGATCCTCTTGGGGCTTCTCGTCCCAGACACCTACATGGCGGCTATGCTCTCAGTCCAGTACCTTCTCAGACATGGTTTCTCCTCTCCTTCACTTTCTCTCAGCATGGAGGATCTCCCTCTCCTCCTCCTTCCTTAGTCCTTTGCCCAGGAATCCTAAAAATCCCACCTCTTTCTCCCTGCTCAGACATTGACCAATCAAAACCAACTGGGGGCAGGGTCCCCTCAGTGTCTTATGTGCAGACATGTAGATTCTCATGCAATTTTGGGACCTAGATTAACACTATACAAGCAGCATTCGGCCAAACCCACAACAAGTTATTAGGAAGTAAAGGAATCAAAATGAAAATCTGATTAGATGCTACTTTCTTCCCCAGTTCTATGTAAAGCCTTTTTTTACCCTTTAACTTCAAGAAAGCTTTTTCAAGTGTCGTCATATAAGAGATGTTAATAATTAGTTGTAATAGCTGTGTTGAGAGTTTAACTGAGTAGTTTCTTGCGGTGCTTCTTAATAACAATGATGACGATCATTATTGTCCTGGAACTAATACAGCCTGGCATCATCATGAAGATTTGTGATGCTCAGGTTTTATTTAAATAGAAAATTCAGCATTATTACAGTACTAGTTTTTGTAGCTGTTTTTAGTGTCAGAATCTCCCTTCTTTTCAAGCAAAATCTGTGGCAGAACCCCAAGACAAACACAAGTCTCTTGATTTAGGTGAGAAACATAGGCTCTGAAACCTGCCAACTTGGTTTCTCTTGTTGTTGAAACCCAATAGCAGGGCTCTAGAACACAATGTGGAAGTCCCTGAATTAAAACAGTGGGTGTCCCGTGTGGGTTTTAGACCACATGCTTTAAGAATCACTTTCCTTTGCCTAGGCTTTGATAAGATTTGGACAGCAGACCATGGTTGTATTTGTTGGCAAAGGCCTATACATTCATATAGATTAAGAAGACTGGCAACAGCACATTCCAGAAAAGTTATGAAATGTTTAGACAGTCTCTGGTGTATTTTGCTGATCTTTATAAGCATATGAACTCTGGTTGCTTGGTGATTTAATTTAAAGTGATAATTTACTAGCCAAAATAGATTGGTATAATCCTATCCTTGCAAATTAATTCAAGAACTTGAATTTACTCATTAAAAATTTAAAGTATCTGCCAAGCTAGGAAAAAAACAGAGAGGCATATAAGAAAAGAAGTGCCGAAGTGGCAGAAAGGAAAATGGAAAATTAATTCAGAGGATTTGGAACTGTTCTAAAGTCGAACTCATTCTTTAGATGGAAACACTTAATAGAGCTAACAAGACTTTTAGGGAGTGATTTCCTGATTGATCCCAGATTTTGGAGATGTTCTTTCCAAATCTCCATCTGAGGTATTTTTTTCAATCCATGGAAATAGAGCTGGTAGCTTAGTAACTAATACTGCTTTGGAGATTAACATTTTCAAGTGAGGCACCTTTGAGTTTACAAGGCATATAGAATCTACAAAAAAAAATGTAATTTGCAATACAAAGCAGGGTGTTCGGCTCACTCTGTTGAGTTAATTAAGAGCCATAGAGAATGAAGACACTCAGTGAATTTAGGACTTAAGCATCTGTTTCTCTATAGTAGAGATAATAGAATTTATAGGACAAGATAAAGTTTAATAGCATTTGTCCTCAAGGTTTCTAAACGTTTCATACCTAATTCTGAAGCAGACTAGTTTCTTAGCATATAAATCACAGAACCTTGTCCACAAACTTGTTAATCACAGAAAAATCAATGAGTCCAGCTTAATTTCTTTTCTCTCATTCCTTTTCTCTCTCCCTTACTCACCTTACACTCCCCCCTCCCCCCAGTGTCTATTGATGTGTCTAAAACAAATGTGACTTTGAATATCTCTTTGTAGTAGTCTGTAAGAACACCTACTTGGTTCATCACTGGCCTGATTTTGTAGGTTGAAATCAGTATTGTTTATATTTAATGTGGAAATAGGTTTCTTTGATAAGTGATTCTAACTGTGGAAATGAGTTCATAGTTCATCATGTACCAGAAATATGCTGCTTTGAGTATGGACCTGGGCAAATTGGCTTTTTAAGAGTAACAATTACCACTTTGTTTTGAGAGTACATAGTTGTTGGAGTTTTTTTTTTTTCCTGAAAGAAAATATGAACTTGGGCTTTAAGGAATATATGAATTGAAATGTATGGAAGATGGTACATGTGAGAATTACACTCTAGACTCCAGATTGAGGGTTCCCAAAGTTTTGTCTTAGAGTTGCCATTTTGTATCTGTCCTTGAGGGCACTGTTTAAATGCAATAAACTTCATTTTCTCCCTGTGTATTATGAAAATTTAAATAGAATGCTTCTCACAGGATTGCTTTAGCATATGTATAAGCACACAATAAACACTCAATAATAGTGACTTTTTAATTGTTTTATGCCATAATAAATTCTTGCCTACATTATATTATCTTATTAACTTGTGAAACAATTCATGATGTGGAGAATAACGTCATATTACATGTTGGGAAACCAAGACTCAGGAAGGCTAAATTGAATGTCCATTAATTGCATAAGTGTTACGTGGAAAGTTTAGGCTCTTATATTTTTTAACCCAGGGCTGTTAGAGTCTATCCTATTGGGGCATCTGACTATTTTAGAAAGCCTTGCATATCTTCTCTTAGAAGTGTCATTATCAACAAGCTGTGCAAATTACTGTTTACTTACAAGTAACTGAGACAAATTAAGCACAAGTATCAGTACGTTTTTTGCTACATAACAAAGGACTCTCCAAAGTGAGTGCCATAGATCAAACAAGCTCTTCTTACATTGGCTAGGTGGGGAGGTCTGAATTAAGACTGAACATCTGTGGGACCATGAAAGGATAGCATGGTTTCTGGTGGAGCACTGGCTAGAGATGGCTGGAGACCTGCAAGGGATGGCATACATTTTGCCACACTCCCAGACTCCAGGCTCCTGACATGAGGCGGAAGACCTCCATTGATCAGTGCCTTTCAGTCACAAAGGGCAACACCCCTACCAGCCCCTCTACAGGTAGGGGGTGTGACTACAGGCCTCAGAGCCTCTAGAGATTTCCATATTAATGAGATATCTAAAGGCCAGAGGGTGTAGCCAATTAAACATTCCTTCACAGACTCTCCTCCTTACAAATGGTATTTAACCTCAGGCCTGCACTGAGGATATGGGGTACAGCTACATCCACTTTCTGCCATGACAATAAACATTTTAAAACCATGGACTTCTTCTTGTCTTTGTGGCCTGCTGTGGAGGACCGGAGAGCCTTGACCCAGCCAAACAAGTCTCTGTGGCCAAGAGTTTCTACCCAGTGGGGTGCCAGGAGCTTCTCTCCCTAGCCCCTCTCGCTGTGGGCCAGTCCAACCCATATGCTCACTCTGTCTCAGTTTTTCTGTGGCTTCCAATGGTGTCTGAGAGCCCAAGTACAGAGACTACCAGTCTCCTGGTCAGCCACTTTGGCCCGGAGACCCCCAACCCAGGAGCTCTGCCCCTGTGGGACTTTAGGCTGAGACCTCTCCATGGCCTGCGGAGCTCCACGGCTTCTCATAGCCCAGCGGAATGAACTCAGTCAAATTCCTGAGCTTCTGCTCCCCCAAGATCCACAACTCAGCCCACGAGGACCCCCGCCCACACGCAAGCTACAGCTCCACAAACATCAATGTGTTACTTGGTTGGTCCTTTTTCAACTGTAGCTTGCAAAGTGAGAGTGCTTCAAATCTCTCTCTCTCTGGATGAATAAGTATTATTTATGCTCTTCTCATGGCTCTAGAGGGTAGAGCATGTCATATTTCAAGCTTTGGGTTGTATATAGCCTGCTATCATCTTAGGAGTCTATGCCAAAGGTGAGAGATGGGAAAATGTCGTCTTTCCATGGTATAGACTTGAGAGACATATGGCAGGTAGGATGAAGAAAGGAGAAACTGAGGGTCTATCACATCATAGAATAGAGTCTTCTTTACTTTTACATGTTCCCAAGGCATCCAATCAAGGATTGAATACTAACTCTATTCTATAAACTGTTGGAGAATCTGGGGTCCTTCTGTTTTCTATCTTGTACCATTGCCTGATTTGGCCTCCATTACTAACATTAGGAATTCAACATTTTTGTCAAAGGCTACATGACAAATATTTTATTTTTCTGTGGGCCATATGGTCTCTGTCTCAAATGCTCAGCTGTGCCAATAAAGCGCAGAGGCAGCAGTAAGCAGAAAGTTCATGAATGAACGTGGCAGTGTTCCAATACCTTTTTTTTTTTAAATGAGGACTGACACTTGAATTCTTTGTGATTTTCATGTTTCATGAAATATTGTCCTTCTCTAATTTTCTTCCAGAATCTAAAATACTATAAACCCATCATTGCCTGCCAGCTATATAAAAATAGTCAGGTGGCTGAACTTATCCCCTGGGCTACAGTTGACTTCTCCCAGATAGCTTAAAGGAACAAATAATTGAAAAATCATCACAGCTGTGTCAGTTAGCAGGCAGGAGACAAAAAGTGTGTGTAGGCTGGAGTTTAAGGAACTGACTGCCAGAGCCAATACTTGGCAGACCTACTTACATCTTACAAGTGGCTTTTAGTTGCATAATCATACATAGCTGTAAGGAATGTTGGGACAGGTAGTCTTTATTCTCCCTGTCCAAACAAGAGTAATTTCTTCTTCTGTAGATGAGAGGGCAGCAGGATATGGGTAGATCAAACAGTAACACTCATATCTGAAGTACATATTTGGGGGTGAAAATGCAGGAGAATCGAGTTTTAGTAAATGCATAGATGGATATAATTAATCTGTTAATAAATGATATCTTTATCATAAAGAAAGCTCTAGATAGAAAATGATGTGCTTTAAGCCCCTTTTTTGAGAAAGGAAAACATAAACTCGAGATAAAAATTTTTCTTTATAATCTATAAATTTTAATTACATGGGAATGGAACAAATTATTATTACTATTATTAGTTTCCTTCTGACTCTATAGAAAACCCACGGTCTGTGTTTGTAAATAAATTGAATTTTTGATTGATTGAAGATATCTTTTTGAGTAGCGGTCTTGTTAATCAAATATTGTAACTTTAAGTATTTATGTAAGCTATGTTTTCAAATCCTGACTCCCATCTAAGTTAGTGTAAATACCAAGGTTTATATAAAGGTTTATATAGTGTGTAAGATAACAAGGGTAAATTATAAAGTATGACTAATGTAAGAATTAATAAGGCTTGGTAAAGTATCCCTCTAAATCCCTTCACATATAATGAAAGTAAAAATATAACTATGAGGTTAAAATACGAAGTGGACAAATCTTACCAATCTTTCCTAACACTTAGCCTTATTGTCTTACAATGCTCAACACAATTAACTATCATTTGTGAGAGGAATGTTTGTGTTTGATACTCTGTGAACTAGCCCCCAGCCTAGTGTAACTTAAATTCAAGTTTCAGTGGCATTTTCTCCTCTACCAGTGGTGACCCATTTCTCTTTCTCCAGGCTTTCTTCAAAGTCATAGACCTCAGTTCCTTACAGGTATAGATCATATTGCAAAGGCATTTGAGTTCCAGGGGC
The DNA here is from genome assembly GCF_004785775.1 of Grammomys surdaster. NCBI lineage: Eukaryota > Metazoa > Chordata > Mammalia > Rodentia > Muridae > Grammomys > Grammomys surdaster. The sequence continues at coordinate 3,998,803 of NW_021620921.1, read as the reverse complement.
ACACTCACAGACAGTAGCGAAGTCAGTGGAGAGCTGTCCCATCCTTTCCTCTTTGGATTAAATAGTACTGTGTTTTCTGTATTTATCTGACAACAGAACTGTTATAGACAATAACTATCTTCCCTTATCTCTTTCTATCTACTTACTCTTTGCAGCTTCCTAGTGTTTCTTTCCAGAAAGCAATTTGCATTTAAGTTCATGTCTTGAACTTTTCTTCTAAGAGAACTGAGACAACAACTCTTACTTTACTACTTTCCATATGAAGTGATTTAATACATGATAGTCTAATGATTTCTCAGCCTGAAAGATAATGGCACATCTGCTTTTGTCATTAACTTGGTTTGTGTAGTGGTACTTAAAACATAGACTACTTCATCCTTTATGTGAATTAAACACAGAGCAACTTAGAACACAGACTGAGCCTTATTCATTGAGTGATCACTCTTTGGAAGGGAGCCTACCCAACCTGCATTTTACAGGTGGTGCTTGTTTCCTTAGTCCTGAGGCCACCCACTAAGCAGCACTGTAAGTGTACTTGGTGAAGGTCCAAGCAACATCTATGTGTGACTGATCTAGAATGCTTGGGAAGTATTTTGGGACAAAGGTCCCTAGCAACTCTCAGGTATGAGTAATCTAGGGAGAAAGGGTAAAAAGGCCAGGGTGATAATCTCCTAAAGTCAGAACAGAGATCAAAGATGCAGAAGATCCATACTCATCTGAGTAGCCATGTCAGTGACAATTTGTGGAAATTTATATATCAAATGACATCTTAGAAGTTCTGATATGAGGGATCATACTTTCAGCCATGGAGATCAAAATGAAGCTCAGGAAACTGAATGCAGATAAGGCAAGTATGAAGCTCAAAGGATATGGCAGCTGGAATCTTCAGAATCCATGAGAATGACATGAGGATCTAGGAACATAGGATGGAGTTTAAAGTCTAGTCCTGGGTGTAGTGGTATCCAGATGTGGCTGCATTAACAGCACAGTGGCTTCTGTTAGGTTCTCTTTTCCTTTCCTCCTTCCCTGCCACCATATCTTCCTCCCTTTCTTCAACAAAAGTTTGTCCCACTCTTTGCTGTTTATACTTTTCCTGGGCACTCAATGAGTTAATTTGACCACATTACAATGTGTACTTCCTCACTTACTCCAACAGTTGGCCATCTTCACCTATCCACAAATGGGCCTTCAGTGAATGCTTCAAAGGTACCACCTATGTTGACTGCCAGAAAACACCAAGCCTTAGAATTGTGGTAGGAATGAATCTCAGGGGATTATAATACTTGTTTGGGTTGGTGTGTGTGAAGTCAGAAAAACTCTTAATTATGTTGATTCCAGATTTATTGGCTGCCCCCAAGATCTTTGCCTACTACTGCGTTCTTAGGCTTGTTCTTATACCTTAGGCATTGGCCTAGCTACTGTGAATGGGTTCTTTTCAAATAAGAAGCCATAAGAACTAATCTGATTAATCAATGTTTGAGTAAGAAGTACAGACTTTCTTGTTTGTACAGCTGTGGTTTTGAAACTAGTCTGCTACTGCACCAAGCACTGGGATGAAACTGAGCCTCCTGAGTCTGTTTTCTCAGTCCCTGAAATGGGCTGCAGCTGGGTCCTCACAGCCTCACTTACATTAAGTGATGCATATACAGCACTCAGAAGAGCACTTCCACTTTATATAACATCCAGGCATGGGGATTTCAATGCCTGACATTAGCTATCTAAATTGGACTCCGAATTCACTCTATTCATTTTTGGATGATGTCTGTCATTCTCAGCACGTTTGCTGCATGTTGTAAGATTATGGCAAGTGCTTGGCAATCAGATCCATGAGATGAAGACATTTGCTATTTGTGGTAGTTTAAATGAGAACTTTAAATGAGAACTGTCCTCCATAGGCATGTGATCTGGATAGGGGGATTGTTTGAGAAGACTATGATGCCTTGCTAGAATAATGTGTCATTGAAGATTGACTTTGAAAATTTAAAACCTTACCTCACTTCCTGTATACTCTTTCTCGCTCTTGCTCTCGCTGTCTCTCTCCCTCTCCCTCCCCTCCTACCTCTCTCTGCTTTCTATGTGGATGAAAATAAGCCAGATTCTTGTTCCTGTGGCTAAGCCATGCCCCACAGCGATGTGTTGAACTCTATATGGGACCATAAACCAAACTAAAGCTTCCTTCCTGACATTGCTTTTGGTCATTTCTTTTTAAAATCATGGCAAAAGGAAAGTAATTAATACTGAAATTGGTACCAGGAAAGTGAGATTGTTTCTATGAGGAGGTTGACCATAGTATTTTTCTTTTGGAGAAATTTGGAAGTCTTCAGAACTTTGAACTAGAGACTTTGTTGAAGGCTACAAGCAGAACTTCACAGGCCATTTTAGTAGGAGTCTGGGAGACAGTAGTTCTGAGAGTCAGTAGAAGCCTGACTCCTGAGCTTTCAGAGGGAAGCAAGCAACTTGACAAGAGGCCAGTCATGTGATAATTTGGCAAAAAACTTGCTTCATTCTGCCTCTGTCCTGAGAACATGCCTAGTCCTCAATTAAGAGCTAATGGACTAATGTATTTGACAGAGGAAATGTCAAGACAGCATAAGCTTGAGTCTATGGTATGGTTAATATCAAGAATTCTTATAGACATCTTAAAATTGCAAGAAAAGTCATGTGCTGAAAAGTCAAGCATTAATTATTAAGCAGATACTGTTAAGGGAAATACACTTCTTTTCCTGCACTATAAAAATAGCAAAAATGCTCTCAAAGCAAAACCTGAAACAGCTATGGCTTTAATTTGTGAAAAAAGAGTCTAAGGGGTTTCCTGCCCCTAGAAAGCAGCTGTGTACAAAGGTCAATGTAATTGTGGTCCAAAGAAACAGGAGTTCATCCTAAGCTGGCAGATGAACTCGGCTAATGTCATCAATGTGAAACTGATTTGGGGAATGAGAAAGTTGCAAAATTAAATGGACCATGGGTTTCTCCCTGCAGGAGAGTTAGTGAGGCTGGTCAATATATACAAAGAGTAGAGTCCCAGAAAGGAGGCTGTAAGGGATCATTGGGTCTTAGTGTGAGAGTGAGACTTGGGTTATGGTGGAGACTCCAAATATTGGAGGTGCTATAACCATGAGGCATGTAGGAGGAGAGCTAAATACAAGGAGTAGAACCAACCTGAGGGAGTAATTTAAGTTTCAGGTTGCAAAGCTGGAGGGTTGAAGCCATCTAAGCCCCATGAACCTAAAGCCTCAGATACAGGACATGGAGCTACAGAATGTGAATTTTTTTCCTGGGACATTTCTGTCTTGCTTTGGTGCAATATGATTTTTATTATTCTTCCATACCCTCTGCTTTGAAATGGTTACATATATTTCATGCCATATATTGTATGTTGGAAGTATGTCTAACTTTGTTTTCTGATTTTACAGCATCTTACAGTTAAGAGATTGCCATGAGTACCAGAAGAGACCATTTGAGACTATAGGGACTTTGGATATTTTTATTTTTGAGATTACAATTTAATTACAAATTTTCCCTCTTTCCTTTCTTACCTCTAAACTTTGCTGTCATATGTATGTTTGTATGTATGTATGTATGTATGTATGTATGTATGTATGTATTATATGCACCTGAATAAACTTAGAATAGCAATGTGTTCCTTCCCAGGGAAGAACCCACTAATTGGTTGTCCAGTGACAAATAACGAGCCCTGAAAACATACATATAAGTAACATTAACTGTACTCAACAGTGTATATATATATATGTATATATATATACATATATACATATATACATATATCTATATCTATATCTATATCAATGAAAATAGAGGGATATATATGAAATATATGTATATATGAAATATATATATTCATAAACTGAAATTGATTTTTAAAATAGATTAATCACCACAACTATCTTTTTATTTGCTTTTATGTCTTCAGCCTCTTGGTCTTCATCTAACTACCAAATTTTCTGCTTGCTACATGGTAGTTCCGGTTTTCTTTAAAGCAGCATATATAAATAAATTCTTAGAGCTCACAGCATCTGCAGGTGTCATAGATCAGGATTACTGGTCAGAGCACAGGGGATGTCAGGGACTCTGAGAATGGATAAAAGTGCTCCATTGGACATGTTTTGCTACTGATTGAGATAGTAAAATGCATTCTGAATCAATATGACTGAATGTGTTTCTGAATTTTTTAAAATTTATTTTCTCCTTTTAAAAGTTGACATTTTTGATTTAATACATAATATTTACAGAAATTCATACCATTTAAAAAATTTTCATCTACTTATAAAATTCTTCAGAAAAATTCCTATTATAATTAAAACATATAAATTAATCTTTGTTTTAGACACCAGCAGATATAAAAACTTATTGTCATTAGCTTAAGTGTATTTGTTCATGACGTTTGAACTATAACACTATGTAGAATTCAAAAAATAATTTTAAGACTCATAGAAAATAAATATGAAGTTTTCATTATAGGTTTATGTTGGTAAGACCCAAGTTCGATCTTAAGATCTCAAAGATGATGTACTTAGTTCTCATAGCAAGCATGAGTTTCTTTTCCTGAAATCTGTGTTATTTACTCTTAAGTAAGAGCATCTGTAGGCATCAGCTGTCTAGTTCATGTGCAGGTACATCAAGCACAGCCTAGTTCCTATTAGTCTTTTCCCAGTCTAACAAGAGATTTTTACGGAACAAACTCACCAAGGGCTTCTTTGGTACATGGCATGGAGTGAATACTCCCAGAATAGCTGCTCTACCCAGGAAATCTTGCCAAATAGGAATCAGAATCTCCTTACAGTGAGGTCAGAATTAATGCTCCTTTTAATGAAAAAAAAATCACCTCAAACATTTGTTTAATTGATTTAAATTTTCTAGACATTAACATGCTTTTTATAAACAAATCTATCAGTAGAAATTTTCACAAAGAATCAAATCTTTCTTATAAACAATTCTTGAAATTCATATGGGCTTAATAAATCATGGAAAATTCACATTAAGTCTTGCCAAATTCCAAATATTGGCAAAAAAGTAATTTGACTTTTGATCAACACAAAACATTTATGTATATTCACATGTAACAAGCTAAAACATAGTATAATTGTGTAATGACTATACGTAGAGATTATATTAGTTATTTGTATATAGTCTTATAGCTGTTGTTTTCATGTTATACAGTCCTTTGTAAAATATAATTAATATAACTTTAATTTCCTTTCCTCTCATGCACAGTAGGAACGACATATTTGTCTGTGACATGTCTCATTACCTTGTACTTTTAAAACTGTTTTCAGATGTCAATTTGTGTAATGTGATAGCTCCCCATAAGGACCTCATGAAATGTTTTTGGTTCTTTCAAAAGGCCAATAAAGATTTGGAAAATAAATAGTTGTTGAGAATGCTACAACGATTAGAGCAAAAGACACAAAAATAGTGTCTTAGTCAAAACACTTCATCTTCAGAAGTTTCTGGAATTCAGTAAATGGAAATACCCCAGTTGGGCTATATATATATTTTTTTTAAAGATTTATTTATTTTACTTATGAGTACACTTGTAGCTGTCTTCAGACACACCAGAAGAGGGCGTTGAATCTCATTATGGATGGCTATGAGGCACCATGTGGTTGCTGGGATTTGAACTCAGAACCTCTGGAAGAGCAGTCAGTGCTCTTAACCATTGAGCCATCTCTCCAGCCCTGGGCTATATTTTTTTAATTGTTGATTTCTCTCTACTATTTCTCACTGCTAAACCCTACACAAGCATCTCTCTAAAGCAATCTTCAAGATTTATATGAAGATTCACAGAAATAATACAGTGCCTGTCCATGCTTCAGATGACTATAACTTAACACAGTTCATTAATATAGTGAGTCAAAGCTACTTCTTTGACTTCTGCCCCTTCGTAATCTTGTCTTCTAATTCCTTCACTTAACCTTGTACAATGACGCTGTCATAATTACTTTTTTGTTGCTGTGATAAAATACCCCACAGAGGCAACTCAAGAGAGAAAGGGTTTAATTTAGCTCACAGTTCAAAGTATCATCTATTATGACAAGACATCAAGGTACAAAGAGCTTAAAGCAAGTGCTCAAATTTGATCCATAATCATGAAACACAGGCATATGGGTACATGCATGCTAAAGATTAGCTGCCTCTCACAGCTCTTACTTAGTCCAGGATGCCCTGTGATTTGGAATGGTGCCATTCAAAATGCTGTCTCCCCATCTTAGTTAATGGAATCAAGATAACTTCTCACAGACATACTCAGAAGCCCATATTCCAGATAAGTTAGTTTTCTGTCAACTTGACAATTAATCCTATCACAAGGGCTTCTGTAACATATTTGGTGAAATTGTTTTATGACAATACATCTATTATTATTATTATTATTATTATTATTATTATTATTACTATTATTATTATTTGATTTGTTTTCTCCTTAATCAGTCTCTCGAGTGCTGGGATTATAGTCAAAAATACTATGCTCAGCAAAACTATTCTTTTTCCTTTTTTTTTCCTTTTTTGAGTTCTTTTTTTTGTGTTCTTTTTTTTTAATAGGATATTTTATTTATTTACATTTCAGATGTTACCCCTTTTCCCCATTTCCCCTCCCTAGAACCCTCTATCCAATTACCCCTCCTCCTTTTTGCTTTTATACCATTTTAATTACATGCATGTATTAAGATCAGTTCTAGGTTGAGGGTCTAGAAATACAATAGATGCAAATAGTCTAGGAACAAGCAAGACCATAAACACAAATAGTCAAAGAACAAGCAAGGCATTAAACCCAATTATGTAAACACTCCCGTGATCACTGTTTCTAGGGGCTTATCAGGATGACCAAAATATCTGAGCCTACTTTCCTGTCCTAGCTCAAAGTTATTTTCATGTCTGAAGCCTACTTCCTTGTTCTAGCCTAAGATTTAGGGTCCTTCCTGATATTACTTCTTTGTTCTAGCCTAATATTTAGATTCCTGCCTGAAATTACTTCTTCCTTCTAGCCTCATATTTAGATTCCTACCTGAAATTACTTCTTTGTTCTAGCCTAATGTCAACTTCCAGACTGAAGCCTAATTCCTTGTCCTTGGCCAATGTCATATTCCTGCCAAGCAGCCTATTTCCTTGTCCTTGGCCCATGTCGGATTCTTGCCAAGCAGCCCCAAAAGCTCTCCGTCTCTCCACCTTTTTTATTTCATTAACAAGACTGAGCCTGTCTTAGGTCATTTTGCCAAGAACGCCTTCTTTAGCCATTATGGAATATGCATTATTAAAAGCAATGCACTTCTATTTTAGGTTGGTAAGGCTCTGTGCAGAATCTTACCTGTCCTTGGCTTGCCAGCCTGTTAATTTAATAACTCTGTCTGGGGGTCCATTTTCAGGTTCAAGCTATGTATTTTGGCTGTCAACATGTTGATGCTGTTAAATTAAAACTATTCTTCTTAGAAGCTGTCTCTTCTTTAGAATTCATCATCTTGTCCCTTTCTTCCTTTACCTTTTCTTGTCCCTCTTCTTTCCCTTCCTTTCTTCCCCTGTTCATTACTATCATGATAAATGTGAAGGACTTGGCATAGTTCATTTTTCATAAGCAGTAGCGGAAGTCTAATACTGTAGAGTCCAACAAATGACAAGAAGCCAGGACCTTCACCAATGTGTTGTCATCAAGCCCTAGAGAATGACTGGTAGGAAATTTAGGCCCCTGGGGGTGGCTTTCCAAGATGAGGAGGTGATGGACAACTACAAGGAAATACCTTTTACCTTCTGGAAATAGCAAAGCAATTGCATATAAGAATGCCCAGAAGTTGGGACAAATGCCTAAGATCTTTGCAAGCTTTTGAACCTAGACAAGGGGTAGGATGATCACCATGCCCACCTGCAGCTAAGGAGCCACTGAAATTTGATAGCTCCTTGTGGGGGGGCTGTTTTCTTCAAGCGTGCATGGCTCTTGGTTGGGTACCCACACTCCAGTGGAATGCCCCACCTCCAAGAGTATACAGGCAGAAACAACTGCTTTTGACAAATTTAAACAAACACATAGAAGATAAAAATTTGAGCAAGTAGTGAAGTTGGGAATGAGAGGAGTTGCGAGTGAGCGAATATGAACAACATATATTGTACAAAATTTTCAAAGAACAAATAGAAATGAGGAAAAAAAGATAAAAGAATGTTTTTAGGAAAAATTCAAGTACCTGAATATCAGACACATCTATAGATGATAATTTCAAATTTATTTCATGAACTGGTTTCTGAAGTATTAAAAACCACAAATCGTCACTCAGAATCCTCTCTGTGTCTTTCCTACATGCTCTAACTTGTTGTTAATGTGAAACAAGATGCTAGAAGAAAGCACTGTGGATGCCATCAATGCTGAGAAAGCTCCTGCCAGAACTCATATCTGAGGTTCCTGCAGTTCTGAGTCTGTCACTTAGTTCTAGTAAGTCACCAAGTTGAATACATGAGCACTTCCACTGTGCTGTCATGTACCAGAATGGAGTGTAGGAGACCAATGACTAGAGTGTTCTGGATGGCAATGTGTTCAACATATATATATCCATCATATGGTCTCCAGGTTTTGAATGTACAGCTCTGCCCAGAGTTATTTTGATACAAAAGGTTAAAAGATTTGAAGGTTTTGTCTTGTCAGTTGTTTTAAGGCTGTTGTATAACTTAAACTATTGGCTTGGTTTCCTAAATTGCAAATGAAGTTTTTTCCCCCCGTTTCGTTCAAGTTTCCTGATGGTTTCTGATCTGCATGTTTTTGTGTTCCTGGCAACTTGCCTTATAAGTGGCAGGACCAAGGATGCTGCATCTCTCCAGAGAGCTGTAAGCACTGTTGGTAGATGGAACCTTGACACAGGTTTAAGACAATGATTTATGAGGGGTGTCATCCTGGTCTCAGCCCAGTCCTCTTGTGTGACACACAGTGTGCTTGTATTACATTCTCTAAGGTCTGGGGAACACAGTGCTTCCTGGTTATTGTTTTTATCTCCATATTGATTCTGGAAAGCACAGTGTTTCTCTTGAAGTATCTGACATATCTAATTTATTTGAGTGGTCTTTTTGGACTTTCAATTTTTCACACTACCTGGATTATAGGAGTATCAAGATTTCTTGAAGTTTTCTTTTCCCCTGGGAAGAAAACATGTTTTCTTCTCATGTACCAAGAAAACAACATTTTATGACTTGGTTAAAAAAAATCAGGACTTGACTGGGTTATCAACTCTATCTTTTGAGCTTAGATTCTTGTTTCCTCATTTAACTTTATTTTATTTACTTATTCATTCATCATTTAACTTTATTCTATGGCTGATTGACAGTCAAATTACTTTTCCTTTTATTGTCATTTTAACCAGGGGATCTAAGCCGCAAGTGCAATCTTGGGACTGATAATTCACAAGAATGTGCTATATGTTTTAGCTAATTAGTAAGAGTTTATTGAAATACTGGCAGTTCCTGTTGCTCACATATTTTCCGTTCCACATCTTTAGTATTTAGTAGTCATTTAATTGAAGAATTTTATCCACGCTTGCTGATGGGCTAGTTCTAATACTTGGTTGAATTAATTTCCATTGTTTTTATTTATTCTTCATTATCTTCTGTCATCTCTGTAAAGGATGAAAAAATGACAAGGTTATCCATGTCTCAGGAGAATTAGATTTTGCTAAATTATTTTTGGACTCACTTTCTTCATGACCCTTTGGGAAGCTGCTGAATGTCTCACTGACAAAACTATAGCATCACAGGCTCAGGAATGCAGAGAGGAAATTGTCCAAGCACAGCTCAGTGATCCCCCAACGCTCTCTTATATATTTGTTTATTGGTGCCTTATTGATTTTTTTATACAATACCTGGTTTTGTAATAGCATCATAGTGTGAGTCCAGTAGATTCCAATGTTCAACACTCAACAACCACTCCCCAGCTAGCCAATCTTGCCTGTATAGAATCTACTTTTTAGGAACTATAAAAACTTCACTGTGCAACTTTAGTGTATTTCTTATTTTACTAGCCTCTATTTTCTTCCAGTTTAATTAAGTTCTTTGTCACATTTACATATTTGTCTCAGTTTATATTAAATTGTGTTTGTAAATTAGAAAAAGGCATTCATACTCAAGAGACTAGAAGCAAATAGATACTACCAGTGGATGGACAAATGAGTAAAGGATGCCTCTCACCTGGAAGAAGCCTCTATAACTAGAGCTTGTCAGGATTTTGGCATTGCCCTACTCTTAAGCTGTGGCCCACTCATGCAAAAGCACAAGTAGGTGTATCTCATAAGTCAGTCACTTACACACTCATCATGACCTCTCACACAAAGCTTGCATTTATTTCAGTGTTTGGTGAATTAAAAAACTATCTTTTAATAAAATGAGAAAACATCCATTTCCCTAAAATCCTTTTCCATAAAAACACAAGGTTATTTTGACCACATAGCATTCATATGCACAGCAAGTAATTGGTGCAAAGTACCTATAAGAGGACACCACACTTGGACAATTCATTACAGCAAGCCCATTGCACCAACCTCTTAGAGTTGTGCCTGTTCTTGTCCTGGAGAGAAGCTTTTTTTTCCCCTGTGTTTTTCAATAGCTGCTTTTATTCTCACACAAGCCTGATTTGATACATCTCATTAAATCTCATGCTGTGTCCAGGTTGTGACATTTCACATGATAGTGTGTACACATGTTGTGTACAGGGATATGATACACTGGTCACATGGGGTATGCTTTGTTGGGAGCAGCTGAATAATCCTGTCACACACACACACACACACACACACAGAGAGAGAGAGAGAGAGAGAGAGAGAGAGAGAGAGGGAGAGGGAGAGGGAGAGAGAGAGAGAGAGAGAGAGAGAGAGAGAGAGAGACAGACTGCATCTGTTGACTACATTTCCTGAGCTCCTGGAATTTAAAATCTTAGTAGCCAGTGACAAGTCATCCACATTTATTGTCTTGTTTGACGTAGTATGGCCCTTCTTGTTACGCAGTGTTCAGGTTAGCATTTCGGAAAAGCATTGCAGAAAACCAGGTGCTGCTGCTCTGCCTCTTGCCATCTGCCATGCAGTTATTTTTAGTTCCCTCCTTCATTAATCACCATGGCTGTGAGGACAAAGGGACTACAGGAGCTGCCTGTTCTGTTTATCCTACAGAGCACTTCTGAGACTGTTTTTCCTTTCCTCATAGGAGATATCACGCAGGTCACATCTGATGACCCTGTTTTAGGAGAAGTTATTCAGTATGTTGACATCAATTAAGCCAGCCAGTTTATCATAACTGACAAACAGACCTGGAATGAGAAATTTGAGCAAAGCACAGAGAAATGAGAATCCTGCCCTTAGGTTTCTGCCTGCCACTTTTAGGAACACAGAAATATCCTGCCAAGTATCATCTTTTTGTGATGATGTTAACTATTAAAGCAAGTTGTAGTTTAAAAAATATAGGACCAATAGCAAGTGTTTGGGATAGGTTACAATTACATGTGAATTTCTTGAGTGAAGAACAAATCACATTCATGATTTGTTCAAAAAGTGCATTTTGCTATAATTGAATGAGACACAAAATATGTGCACATGCATGTGTGGGCACATGCACTCGTGCACACACACACGCAAACACACACACACACACACACACACACACACACACAGAGAGAGAGAGAGAGAGAGAGAGAGAGAGAGAGAGAGAGAGAGAGAAACACAATCAAAAACAAAATGTGGGCCCGAGCATAGAGCAGGTCACAGGCGGCAGCTCCCTACCCAACCCCAGAAAACCGAGAGAAAGAGGGACACCCAGGAGCTTTAACTCAGGCAGCATCCCAGGTAAAAATGAATCAGCCGTGATGTCTGCTGTTAGAAGTTCTAGTCCAGCTGCTGGCCTCCGAACTTATACTACTCAGACCTTTGAAGGGCCACTGACAAGAACATCAAACAGCTAGAGATTGACATCACTAATCTGAAGAAATCCCTCATTTCACCATCTGAAGAGACCTCCTAAAATCACAAAGATCCTTACTGGACTTGATTTACTCTAGTACAATAGAAAAGGCTGTATACAGCTCTTGACTGTGTACAACCCTCAAAGAAGAAGGTTGCCTTTACATAGACAAGACAAGAAGGGTTAAAGAGAACATGAAATAGGTAGTGTAGGCCCTAAGAAAAATCAGAGACAGAAAGAGACAGATGAATGCTGGTACAAGAATTGGTTTGCAGCCTCTCCAATGTTGTCAACCCTATTTCCTTCCATCTTGGGACCATTATTTGGGTTCTTTTTGCTTTTTTCTGCTGGTCCCTGGCAGTCAAATAGGCGGACTAACTATGTGATACAACAGATAAATAATTTGGTAGCAAAACCTACTCAGATACATTATCGTAAGTTAGCTATGGAGGACCACGAGACTCAAGATGAGGTTGTTACTTTATACAGGGTGTTTCCAAAACCCATCTCCACCCAACCTAAAAGGGGGGACTTCTGCCCATAGACCAAGCAGAGAGGGGCCACCCAGAACCCCCTTTGACAGGCGATCTGAATTCTTGCTTAGGCTGTGAGGCTAAGCACTGCAAGGGAATATAAATAAAAGATAAAAATATCTATCTGTGTTCCCTAAGGGACAAGCCTGACTGCATAGGGGTTGATGTCAAAAGTATCCCCTCTCCAGGAAAAAGACATTGGGATGGGTATGGCCCTCATGCCTCACTGGACAATGACAGGGGGACTGGACAAGGTCCCCTTCAAATACAGGAGGTCAGGCCTCTATCTCTGCCTTCACAAGTTTAGAATTGCCACATCCCTTCTATACTTAGAGAAGGGAGGAGATGTTAGAGGCAGCCCTGCTTACACACTGTAGGCCTAAAATCAGCCATATGCCTAAAATCAGCAATAGGCCTGTCATACATGTATACTAACACCAAGTCTTGGGTCTCAGTGGAAAAACATTGAAACAGATGGCTATAAGCTAATGTCAACAGGCAGCTTTTGTGGAAATTTATAAGCCTGAGTAGTCATAGACCTTGTAAATAGGTAGCCTGGGCAGACAATACCAACTTAGATAAGGACAAGCGAGTCATAGGCAGAGTCATAGTGAATTGTCTCCTTAACCTTCACCTAGCTGATACCCGGTTCTGAAGATATCTGTATTCCCCCTGAACACCCACACTCCAGTGTCATTCCCTTCCCCACATCCTGCCTTTCTGTGTTTATAACCCCTGTGTGAATTAATTACAATTTGAGGAAAAAAAATGATTCTTGAACAACAACAACAAAAAGATCAGTTGGTTTGCTCAGTAGTTAGGAATGCTTGTAGTCAACATTGATGACCTAAGCTTGATACTTGACTTGGGTCCCACATAGGGGAAATCAATAACTTGTTCTTGAATGCTGTTCTCTGATAGATGCACTCTGGTACACATAGCATTCCTTGAACGTACATGTAATGAGTAAACAAAAAAATGTAATAAATGTAAGCATATGTTCTAATAAATTAAGATATATAATAAATGAAAACAAAACAAAACAAAAAAACAAACAAAAAAAATAACCCAAAATGTACCACTTCACCTTTAAATGCATACCAGCTGTCACATTCTGAACATGATTCTTTCAACTCTAAATCCTGGCATCCACTAATCAGCTCCTGACCACAGTCAACTTATACTTGCACCAAAAGAATTACAGACCACCTAAATCTTTGTGAAAACCTAATTGAGATTGACCCTAGTAGTGCAGGTTAACCATTCTTCCATATTTATGGAACTAAATTCAATAGCAATAAAGTCACTTGTGCAGATTTTTTACATTTTGTTACCCCTGTACCTTGTAAAGACCACGTGGATTCCTCCAGTAGCTTTGGTTGATTCAAAACAGAATTGGTGTGAACATTCAGGAACTACTTTCCCTGTGAACAACTTATTTTTCCCCTCAACATAAACATGCTGAGTTGTGATGATTCATCATTTTGAAAGTATATTTAGGTTTCTGGGAAATCTCCTCCAGTCTTGTTTCAAGGTTGGCTGTTAGATATTGCATTCCCTTATTTTAGGGCTTGGATAAGCCCCTAGTTATGGAGAATTTAGAAAGTAAATCTCTTTGTCTAAATGATAAGAGTTGATGAACTGTATGTCAGGGATAAGCTATACAGAGCATTACTTATGATGTTGGCATACCCTTGTCTGATTCTGCTTATTTGAAGACCTATGTACAAAACACAATTTCAATGTGGAGAAAATGTACAGGAAAGAGGAATAAGTATTAAAACAAATCTGTGTGCTTGTTCTCATGAGTCCAGTTATAATATTCTATAGGGCACACACAGATCTTTCTAAATTTTTACAAAACTTAAAACATATTATTAATACAGTTTACAGCTGAGGTAATTGCATTCAAAGTAGCTGCAATTTATGGCAGATTTGTGAAGCTTAGTAAATGAGAGAGAGAGATCGTGTCTCTTTTCAGTTTTTTTTTGTAATGTCCTATCTACTTAATGTTACTTATTTTCTTTCAATCACTCTTCTACAATGGGAGGGTGTCATGATACAAAGTAATTTATATCCACGAATATTAGATGTTCAATCCTCCACATTCATAATACAAATTTGAGCTCTGAGGAGCCACAATGTGTATTTATAAAATGGGCTGGAAGGAAAAAAGTCTACTCCAAGCTGTGGGAATGATGGGAATGATGAAGTCTGTTTCAAAGAAGATAGTATTTGGGCAGGGGAAATAGAAGTGCCCTCAGGTAACACTGTGCTGCAAATGACAAGAGGAAAGAAATGAAAAAGGCATTTAAGGAGAGAAGAGCAGAAGAGAGTGGATTGAGCATAAAAGAAAGAAGCAGCGTAGGGGTGGCACACTATAATGAGGTCGGGTGAAGCTCTAAGGAGATGGAGCAGACAGAGGCCAGAAGGATGGAGGGCCAAGCCAATCAGATGAGCAAATATTTGGAACTCTTGTTCAGAGTTACTAAGCAATTTGAATTGGAAAATATATTAGTTTGATTATCCCTTGATGGGCTATGTTTATTTCATATTGATACTGTTCTAAACAGAGTTTCATGAGTAGTGATTTTAGCAGAATAATGTATCTGATTGGTACTGATCACAACGGACCATTGTTGGCAAAATTCAGATGAATGGAGAAGGATAATATTAGTGAGAAGTATCTTAGAAGGTTTTGTCTTAAGGCCTAGTGACATCTACAGGAATGTGCTAATTAAAGTAATTTGACAGTCTCATTTAATACACTTTAGTTGCATTTGTAATTTCTGTTGCCTTTATAAAATCTTGTAGGCATTCATGCATTAAGACACACAATAAAACATTCTGTGAACTTTTTATAACTTATATTTTCTTTCTATATCTAAGGAGTTAATCTTGTAGTTGTTCTGACCTCAAATGAAAGATTTATGGTGTCTCTTAAAGAGACACAGTATATATTAAGATAAAATAATCTGGTAGGAACTAAAAGTAAAGAAAGATTCAAATGGAAGAGTATATCCTGAATGTCAGTAAGTTATGCAACTTTGTTGCATGGATTACCAGTGAGTTAGTTAGAAAATATTTTGAGCCTCTAATGAGCCTATATATTCAGGATATTCTGATAAGAATATAATCTCTGTTTATCTCTCTGTTTCTCACTCTCAGAGCATATCCAGAATTACTGGTCAAGGACTTATTTTCATTTGGAAACAAAAAAGTCAAATTTACACAAAATAATTTATGAAAATAACTATTGGATGAGCTGTACCAACTTCATCCAGACTAGAAAAAGATAGTAACACAAAGGATACACTGTGTCTAATTTTGATACAGTTGATTCCACACATTAAATTCCATTTATAAATATGATAACAGATGCTACAAGTGCATATTTCAAATTTATATATGGTACAATATAACTGAGGCATTGTCCTTTAGTGCAAAATTATTTTAAAATCATTGGCATACTTGGTATATTTATCTGCTTTTCAAATAAAATATTTGCCTTATTACAATTATCATTTATCTTTAAAAAACATTTTTTACAATGAAAATCTAGGATTTGGAAGTTCTCTGCTTAAGATATAGAGAACTACATGAATATACCACCTCCACAATGAAAAAGGGTGTTAGAAGGATCTGTACACTTTTCAATTTCCTTCAACCTATTGGAGGACTGAAGTTTCAGGCAATTACATATACTAAGTTATCAATACTATCTAAGAACTCAATGAGAAATAAAATTTTTCCATACTTGGCATTACAAAAATGAATAAGAAGAATATAGTTAAGATGTCATTAAACTCTTAAAAGTGGAGTGTGAACAAACTTGATAGTTTAAGGAACTGTGGGCCCTAGACAGAATGGGGCCATTAGTACCTGCAAGTACTTTACATTAGACTCCAAGAGGCTCTTATAAGAAAGAGTTGGGGGAATCTGTGACTCCTAGGGAAGGTCCCTTGAAGGAATGGTACAGATGCCAATTAATTGCTTCCTGGAGGTCAGTTAAAGTTTCACAAGTTTTATGGCTAAATAGAAGCAATTACTGCCTGCATGCCAAAGGGAATGGGAGGCAGAAAGACTCTTGCACAGAGGATTCTGAGTTCTATGGACCACAAAGCAGAAACACTCATCAAGAGAAGGATAGCACACACATTCACACATTCACACATCACCTACTGCAGCCATGAAATAAAGTTCAGCCATCATGAGCCAGGGAGGGCAGGAGTATAGAGAAAAGAGTTTTACCAGGCTCAGGGCCATAGGTATGTCTTCAAAGAAAAGCTTCATCAGGATGACTGGCATTACTCTAGTATGATGAAGCAATGCTAATGCTAAGTACCAAAACTAGTACTGTAGTTTTTGAGAGAGTTATATAAGAGTACAGAGGAGGGATCCACATGAGGAAGGTATGAAGGAATTACTGAATGCCAGGACACACACATAGTGAGACTTCCACTTAGCAGTGCAGCCTAGCCCAAGCATAAGACTCAGCAGTCTGAGTCCAGATAAATGTGAAGCTTTCAATGAGTTGGAGATCACAGAAACACGTAATCACGTACCAGTCTACCTCCTGGGTAAATTAATTGAACATCTCATGAAAGAAAGAAATCAGAAGAGCCAAGCCCATGCGTAAACAGGATGTGAATCAGTCTCTCCTGTCTCTAGAAATAATTATGTGAATTATATAAAAATTACAATCAAAAGGATGCAAAGATTAGCATACTCAAGAGATAATCAGCCCAACTGCACATAGATGATCCAGATAGTTGGATTTCCAGAGAAAATTAAAAACAATTATACATATTATATTGAATGATGAAGTAGAAAAGTTGAAGATTATTCATGAAGATGTGGAAAATTTCAGTAGTGAAGGGAAAAATGTAAAATGATAAAAATAAAAATATAATATAGAAAAAGAGGCATTCTGATGACAGATTTGCTAATAAACACCACCACACATCAGGGAAAAGGACAAATGAAGTTAGATGAGTCAACAGATGTTACCAAAGTTGAAATACAAGGAGAATACACAAAAGGCAGAATGGGAAATCCATGGCACTGTAAAGCAACATCAAGCTGTCCATCAGAGGAGAGCATAGGAATGAGATAGAAAAAGTATAATGATATAGTAAAGAACAAAGGTTTGCCATGTAAAGATCATAGTCAGAGGCTCTCTAATCACTAGGTACAGCCAGCAGAGTGCAGCTCAACACATTTCAGGAAACCTCCAGAAGGAAGAATTAAAGTAAATTTGTATATATTCTATTCTGACTGTTGGATATTAAAGAAAATGAGGAAATATAAACACTCATTATTACCTGAAATTTAGAGGATAGGAATTAATATTTTCACCTTGTAAAATGATCAGATGATAGCTTTAAGTAAATGAAAAGAGAGCTGAATTTGGTTACTTGCATATTGAAGGGTAACCTGGGAAAGAATTAAATATCTCAAACTCAGAAGGAGTGCTATAGTCTGCATAGATGGAGACACACAAACAGGGGTCTTAGGTAACCTTCCAAACTCAAATTGAGAAGTACTCTAGAAAAACATCTGTATTGCCCATTACAGCAGTGGGGCGAAAACCCAGAATAGTGTGGACAGCCATGCAGATCAGAAGGTCTTCTTCAAGCCTTACAAAGTTAGTACATGGAAAAATAAAACTGAGAAAGAGGAAGGCAACAATCTTTTGGCTGAGGCCACTTTAGGTAGCACATTGAAAGAGGGGCAGAGATGCTTGAGTCTTAAAAGACGAGCAATGGCTTTTCACATTACTAAGAGATACATTCTAGGATCCAGACAATGGACTGTATGTGACAGAATGGAAAATGTGCAGAAGAGCCAACACAGTGCAAATGAGCCCTCAGAGTACTAGAGTCCCAACCCTACAGTGGGACTGGGCTGCCAAATATCTTTCCTGCTTCATCCAGTTCTCGAAGTTTGAAATGTATCTCTTATTTTGGTTGCTTTTGTCTACAGGTCTCTGTTCAAGGTCACCAAGAACCTGGTACTCCTCCAAAGGGGCCCTTTGAACTGTAATAGTAATATCAGCAGTTGCCAGTTGATGGGACATCCCTAAGGTAAGATTATTTTTTTAAGTTTATCAAACTTTTACTCATTGTAGTCAATGGTACTCAAAACTGCATAGACAGTCTGTAAGTTCAACGCATCAAGGTGCCTGCCCTTGAAAACTGTTATGGCAGGATAGGCTAATAATGAGTTGAAGTTAGAAATTTTCCCTGGTCAAACAAATAAGGTGTTCTTTAGGAAGGCATAGGAGAAAATTATGTACTGCCCATAGCTACTGACAGCTTGTTGGTTAGGACTGATAACTTGAAAGGAACCATGCATATTTCTCTTCCTTTGCTTCTGTAATGAATATGTCTTCCTCTTCAACCATTCAATCTCCACCCCTACTCGTACTTCCTTCACCTCCTCCTTTTGCTTTTTTTGACACTAGTGAGGATGGCTAGCTCAGGGTTAAAGATGAGATGTCACATTTACTAAGGATAGGTACCAAAGATCTGGGTCACAGGTTCCACATGGCACCTTCTCAGGAGAACTGTACATGGGGGGATTCTGACAGTTGGATCTTGGTAGAAGTGGTTGTGCAGCTTTCCTAGATCTGGGGCATGTCTGGTCAGAAGCTCTGCCACACATCTCATTCTGAACCTCCTTATGCTTTCCTATCAATTTGTCATGCCTGTTGGGCTTCTTACCAGTAGATAAGCTAGTCAAGGGCATCTTATCCCTAAGTCTTACTAGGATTTACCTAATCTGTCTGACTGCATGTACTCCTTTAAATAGGACTTCAGAAACTCTGTTTCAGAATCATCATCCATTAAGACTATGTTTATTTTGGAGAACGACATTAAGTTAGAAGTTTGGTGGTTGAATTATGATGGTATGAACATGAGTTATAGGTTTAATTACATTTTGAATAACTGTTGGCCTGTGTTATTTGTTGAGAAGGAAAATAAAATTTACCTTTTCAAGTTAATCAAATGGCAAATATTCTATTCAGTATTCTAACCAACTCAGGATCAAAACTTGCCATCTTTAAAATTATTTGCTAATTTAGTTATCTACTTCATCTTTCTTTGATCATTGGGTTTTCTGTCTGTGTATTGTAAAAGATATATGGTTAAAATGTGCAGAAATCAAAACAAAACATACAGCAATCTTAGATTTGGTTTCAAACTATATTATATTGCAACTTTGTATCTTCATGAATTTGGAGTCAGATGAAATTCAAATTGAGACTTAAAGTCATTAAATATTTTTGTTACAATTTTTTGACCTATTACTTAAGACATTTTTGTCAATAACTAAATTCTGTTGACTCATCTATCTTTACACATTACCAATCAAAATAGATATAATCCACATTAACAGTGTTTTCAAATGTGCTGAGATAACTGTATGCTTCTATCTCTAGCTGTTATAATGAAAAATTTTTCAAAGCCTATCATTTTAGAGACAATAGGAAGTAAAACTGCTTATCTTAACTGATAATATTTTATCTAAACTGCATTAAAATATAAAATGCATTGTTAAATATTTCAAGGAAAATTTTCATTTCTTAATGTACTCAATAAATGAAAAAACAATCCATGAATGGTTACATTGTTTCATGCCTTGCAGAAATCTTTCCAAATTTATAATCTGAATTCATCTTGTTTAATACTTAGAAGTTTTAGCTATCAAACAGAAAAGTGACTTGTGTATGCATAAACATGTAATATTATGTATCCGTTTTAAGTATTCTGCATTTATGTGTCTAGAATTACTCTGTAATTCCACAGTCAAATACCAATGGTACAAACTTGAGTTTTCAGCAACACCATTTCTTATAATTCTACTAATGCTATAAATATTATCAAAGCCTGTCTTTGTAGCTGCATCACATGCCCCATATTCTCCATTTGAAAAGTTCTTGTACATTGAGAAATAGTTCAGACTTGTTCATATATTTTACTGATATACCTTTTATGATGGTGCAATAAATTGATTATTTATTCTCTAAGAAAGTGAAAATTATGAATAACAACATGGATTATGACCAGAGCTGGTGCTTCTGGTCTGCACCTGTGCATGGAGCAGTCCTTGGGTGCCAGCTCTGTACCCAATCCACCAAAACCCAGAGGAGGCAGGAATCCAAGAAGCTGTAACACATAGGAACATAGGATAATAGGATCACAGGATCTCAGGAGCTTGGGCACACCAGGATTTCAGGGTCTTCAAAGCAGCCTGACTCCCAGGAGCTGTCATACCCAGGATCTCAGGATCACAGGATCACAGAGACAGCTGGACACTAAGGTGTTCTGACACAACTAAGATAATATGACAGACAAGCTCTAGTCAGAGACAGTGAGTGAAGATAGCGCTAGAAAAAACAATATGGCAAAAGGCAACTGCAAGAACATAAGCAACAGAAACCAAGGTTACCTGGCTTCATGAGAACCTAATTCTCCCACCATAGCAAGTCCTGAATACCCCATGACACCAGAAAAGCAAGATTCAAGTTTCTCATACTGATGATAGAGGAGGTTAAGAAGGAGATAAATAACTCCGTCAAAGAAATACAGGAGAGCACAGGTAAATAGGTAGAATCCCTTAAAGAGGAAACACAAAAATTTCTTAAAGAATTATAAAAAACCACAACCAAACAGGTGAAGGAAAAACTATCCAGGACATAAGAAACAATAAAGAAATCACAAAGGGAGACTACCCAGGAGATAGGAAACCTAGGAAAGAGTTCAGGAGTCACAGATGCAAGCATCACCAACAGAATACAAGAGATAGAAAAGAGAATCTCAGGTGCATAAGATACCATAGAAAACACTGACACAAGTGTCAAAGAAAATACAAAGTGCAAAAAACTCCTAACCCAAAACATCCAGGAAATCCAGGCCACAATGAGAAGACCAAACCTAAGGATCATAGATACAGAGGAGACTGAAGACTCCCAACTTAAAGGGCCAGTAAATATCTTCAACAAAATTATAGAAGAAAACTTCCCTAACCTAAAGAAAGAGATGCCTATGAACATACAAGAAGCCTACAGAACTCTAAATAGACTAGATCAAAAAAATATTACCTCCCATCACATAATAATCAAAACACCAAATGCATAAAACAAAGAGACTATTAAAAACAGTAAGGGAAAAAGGTCAAGTAACTTATAAAGGCAGATCTATAAGAATTACATGAGACTTCCCACCAGAGACTATCCTAGACAGATGTCATACAGACCCTAAGAGAACACAACTGCCAGCCCAGGCTACTATTCACAGAAAAATTCTCAATTATCATAGATGCAGAAACCAAGATACTCCATGATAAAACGAAATCTACACAATATCTTTCCACAAATCCAGTTCTACAAAGAATAATAGAGGGAAACCATAAACACAAGGAGGGAAATTATATCCTAGAAAAAGCAAGAAAGTAATCTTCCAACAAACCCAAAAGAAGATAGCCACACAAACATAATTTCACCTCTAGTAACAAAAATAACAGGAAGCAACAGTCACTTTTCATTAATATCTCTTAATATCAATGGACTCAATTCCCCAATAAAATAACATAGATTAACAAACTGGATATGCAAACAGGACCCAACATTTTGCTACATACAGGAAATGTACCTCAGTGACAAAGACAGACACAAACAGTGGCAAAGCCACGCCCACTGGCTGAAATGATGATAGATATGTAGTGTACTATGAAGATGTGCAAATCAGAAGAGCAATGTGAAGTAAAACTTTCACTAATTCAACAACAAACAACAAACAACAAACAACAACAACAACAGCAACAATGATCAGAACCATAGAGCAGTCTTTCAGGATCTTGTTTTCAAGGACAACTTTTAATTTAGTGTTTTAGTTACTTTCTGTAATTATTTCTTCATAATAGCATATGTTTATAAAATTATACAAATGAGAGAAAAGTATTAAGGTTAAATTAAATAAGTATATATTGATTGTTGTATGAAACCAAGTAATTAATTACATTAATGAATCAAGAGGTACCAAGATCTCTAACATTTTTCCGACATTAAAATGTTTAATGAACTATAACTTGCGGAGGCAATAATGTACAAACAATAAAGGATAAAAACTATTATTAGTACAAATTCTGTAAGACTGATAAAACCTTACCAGGACCAACCACAGAGGCAAAAGGATTCCACATTGTTATATTTTCAATGGTGATAAGAAGAGATGAAAAATTAAAAGCAAAATTACAGTTTAAGCAGCAAAATTGTGCAAATGACTTTTTCAGATAAGCAATGCCCTTCCCCTGTCAACAGAAGTCCAGAGACACTATTTCCCTACTTTCCTTCTTCTCCTCCTTCCTAGCCTTCTTCTCCTTATAAATTGTATTTTCATCCAATGTCTCACTATTGTACCCAGGCTATTCTCCCTTCTTTATCTTTCTGCCTCATCATCAGACATGTGTCTGACCCTTAGACCGTAAGGAGTCTTATCTTTAAAACTTGCTTTCATATGCCTGTAAATCATGTGCTGACATGGTGAACATGCAGATTCTCATCAAATAAGTCTTCAGTGGACATCCTTAGGAGTGTTTCTCGTGTAAAATAGGGTTTCCAAGAATATGTATTTTTTGAAAGGGATTCTAGAATTTTAGAATTCTTTAAATATTCAGAACTTTAATTTTAAGTTAGGATACAAAGTGATGAATGTGAATATGGTACATTCATACATATATTATATAAGAATATATTATGTAATACATATTATATTATATAAATAAATGTTCATTGTTTAATTAATTAATTAATTAATTTTGTTTTAAGAAAGCATTTTATATAATTAATTTTTTCACTTATTCAATTTTATTTTATTATTTCTTTTTTCCAAAATATTTATTGCACTTTGGCATAATATCTCATTCTTTTAAAACACTTATGGTTTTCATTCTTTTCACTTTTCAGGCTTACATACTTTATATCAATCTTCAAATTAGCATGTTCTCCTTTTCTATTTAAAATCTACTAATTCCCAATTCTGATAATCTTTTTCAATAAAAATATTTTCTAATACCATAATTTCCACTAATCTTATTTTAGTAAAATTTACCTCTGTATTAATATTCCTTTTTTAAAAATTGGATAACTTATTTATTTACATTTTAGATGTCATTCTCTTTCCACATTTCCCCTTCCTACAACCCCCATCCCATTCCTTCTCCTCCATTTTGCTTTTATGCCATTTTAATTACATTCATGTATTAAGGTCAGTTCTAGGTTAAGGGTATCACAATACATAGATCCAAATAGTCAAGGACCAAGCAAGACAATAAACACAAATAGTCACAAAACAAGCAAGGCATTAAACTCAATTATGTGAACAATTCTGTGATCACTGTTTCTAAGGGCTTCTCAGGATGACCTTTTGATCATCCTGTATCTGAGCCTACATCCCTGTCCTAGCCCAAGATCATTTTCATGTCTGAAGCCTACTTCCTTGTTGTTGCATAAAATTTAGATTCCTACCTGAAATTACTTCTTTGTTCTAGCCTAATGTCAGATACCTGCCTGAAGCCTACTTCCTTGTCCTTGGCCCATGTCAGATTCTTGCCAAGCAGCCCCAAAGGGGCTGTTTCAAAAACAAGGCTGAGCCTGTCTTAGGTCATTCTGCCAAGAATGCTTTCCTTACCCATCACGGAATATGCATTATCTAAAGCAATTCACTTCTGTCTTAGGTTGGTAAGGTTCTGTGCAGAATCTTACCTGTCCTTGGCTTGTCAGCCTGTTAATTTTGTAACTCTGTCTGGGGGTCCATTTTCAGGATCATGCCATGTACACTGGCTGCTAACATGTTGATGCTGTTAAAGACTTAGACTAATGGACTGGATACATAAACAGGACCCAACATTCTGCTGCATATAGGAAATGCAGTCACTGACAAAGACAGACACTACCTTGGAATAAATGGCTGGAAAAAAATTCCAAAGCGAATGGTCATAAGAAACAAGCTGGAGTATCCATTCTAATATTGAATAAAATTGACTTTCAACCAGAAGTTATCAAGAAAGATAAGAAGGGACACTTCATACACATCCAGGGAAAAATCAACTAAGATGAAATCTCAATTCTGAACATCTATGCACCAAATGCAAGGGCATCCACATTCATAAAAGAAACTTTACTAAATCTCAAAGCACACATTGGCCCCCCACACAAAATAGTGGGAGATTTCAACACCTCACTCTCATCAATGGACAGATTATGGAAACAGAAACTAAACAGAGACACAGTAAAACTAAGAGAAGTTATAACCAAATGGATTCAGCAGATATTTACAGAACATTTCATCCAAAACCAAAAGGATATACCTTCTTCTCAATACCTCATGGTACTTTCTCCAAAACTGACCATATAATTGGTCACAAAACAGGCCTCAACAAATACAAGAAGATTGAAATAATCCCATGCATCCTATCAGATCACGACAGGCTAAGGCTGGTCTTCAATAAAGATAAAATCAATGGAAAGCCCACATATACATGGAAACTGAATAATGCTCTACTCAATGATAACTTGGTCACGGGAGAAATAAAGAAATTAAAGATTTTATAGAATTTAATGAAAATGAGGACACATTGGTGGGACACAATGAAAGCAGTGCTAAGAGGTAAACTCATACCTCTAAGTGCCTATAAAAAGGAACTGAAGAGACACATACTAGGAGCTTGAAAGAACACCTGAAATCTCTAGAACAAAAAGAAGCAAGAAAAAGAAGTGTAAACTCAAGAGGAGTAGATGGCAGGAAATAATCAAACTTAGGGCTGAAATCAACCAAGTAGAAACAAAAAGAACTATACAAAGAATCAACAAAACTAGGAGATGATTCTTTGAGAAAATCAACAAAATAGATAAACCCTTAGCCAAACTAACCAGAGGGCACAGAGACAACATCAAAATTAATAAAATCAGAACTCAAAAGGGAGACATAACAACAGAAACTGAGGAAAGTAAAAAAATCATCAGATCTTACAACAAAAGCCTATACTCAACAAAACTGGAAAGTCTGGATGAAATGGACAATTTCCTAGACAGATACCAGACATCAAAGTTAAGTCAGGATCAGATAAACTATCTAAATAGTCCTGTGACCCCTAAAGAAATAGCATCAGTCATTAAAAGTCTCCCTATCAATGAAAGCCGAAGACAATAAAATTTTAGTGCAAAATTCTATCAGCCCTTCCAAGAAGACCTAATAACAATTCTCTATAAACTATTCCACAAAATAGAAACAGAAGGAACACTACTCAATTCATTCTATGAAGCCACAATTACACTCATACCTAAACCATACAAAGACCCAACAATGAAAGAGAACTTCAGACCAATCTTCCTTCAGACCAATCTATACAAAAATATCCAATAAAATTCTTGCAAACTTAATCCAAAAACATATCAAAACAGTCATCCACCCTGATCAAGTAGGTTTCATCCCAGGAATGAGGGATGGTTCAATATATGGAAATCCATCAATGTTATCCACTATATAAGCAAACTCAAAGAAAAAAATGACATGATATACAACAAACCAGTTGCCAACATCAAACTAAATGGAGAGAAACTTGAAGCAATTCCACTAAAATCAGAGACTAGACAAAGCTGCCCACTCTCTCCCTATCTATTCAATATAGTACTCTATGTCCTAGCCATAGCAATTAGACAGCAAAAGGAGATCAACGGCTACAAATTGGAAAGGAAGAAGTCAAGATATCACTATTTGCAGATGGTACGATAGTATACTTAAGCAACCCTAAAAGTTCCACCAGAGAAGAATGAAGGAGAGTTGAAAGGATTTGCAGCACCATGAGGAGAGCAACAATACCAACCAACCACAGCTCCCAGGGTCTAAACCACCAGCCTGGGAGCACTTAGGGAGGGATCCAGCGCTTCAGTTGATTATGTAAGAGTGGAGGGCCCTGCTGGGCATAGGTGGAAGAAGAGAACCTTGACAGCATGAAGGATGGATGCCCCAGGGGGTTGGAATTTTGAGGGTGGGGAGGTGGGAGTGGGGGGGTAGATAGAGGTTACATCCATAGAGAAGAAGGAGGAGGGGTGAGGGGATTGGGGGTTCCTGGGTGGGTGGGGGATGGGGTAAGGGGACAACATAGGAAATGTAAATAAAACATCTAATTAAAAAAAAAAAAGTTCCACCAGAGAACTCCTAAACTGGATAAACAACTTCTGCAAAGTGCCTGGATATAAAATTAACTCAAACAAATCAGTAGCCTTCCTCTAATTAAAGGATAAGAAGGCTCAGAAAGAAATTAGGGAAAGGACACCCTTTACAATAGTCACAAATAATATAATATACCTCGGTGTGAATCTAACCAAACAAGAGACAGATCGTATGGCAAGAACTTCAAGTCCCTGAAAAAAAAATCGAAGAACGTCTCAGAAGATAGAAAGATCTCTCATGCTCATGGATTGGCAGGATTAATATAGCAAAAGTGGCCATCTTGCCAAGAGCAATCTACAGATTTAATGCAATTCACATCAAAATCCCAACTAAATTCTTCACAGAGATAGAAAGAGAAATTCTCAAATTCATTTGCAATAACAAAAAATACAGGATAACGAAAACTATTCTGAACAATGAGAGGACATCAGGGGGAAACCACCATCCCTGACCTCAGGCTACAGAGCAATAGTGATAAAAATGTGCATGGTAGATAGATAGGCAAGAAGATCAATGGAATAGAATCGAAGATCCAGAAATGAACCCACATACCTATAGCCACTTGATTTTTGACAAAGGAGCTACAATCATTCAGTGGAAAAAAGACAGCATTTTCAACAGGTGGTGCAGGTTGAACTGGAAATCAGCATGTAGGAAAATGCAAGTCAATCCATTTTTATCTCCTTGTACAAAACTCAAGTTCAAGTTGGTCAAGGACCTCCTTATAAAACAGGACACACTTGAAATTAATAGAAGAGAAAGTGGGGAAGAGCCTCGAACACATAGGCCCAGGGGAAAAGTTGCTGAACAGGACACCAATGGCTTATGCTCTAAGATCAAGAATTGACAATGGGACCTCATAAAATTGCAAAGCTTCTGTAAGGGAAGGAACACTGTCAATAGGACAAAATGGCCACCACAGATTGGGAAAGGTCTTTACCAATCCTACATCAGATAGAGGGCTAATATCCAAAATTTACAAAGAACTCAACAAATTAGACTCCAGACAATCAAATAACCCTATTAAAATGAGGTACAGAGCTCAACAGAGAATTTTCAACTGAGTAATATCGAATGGGTGTGAAGTACCTAAAGAAATGTTAAACATTTTTAGACATCAGGGAAATGCAAATCAAAACAACCCTGAGATTCCACCTCACTAAAGTCAGAATGGCTAAGATTAAAAACTCAGATGATAGCAGACACTGACAAGGATGTAGAGAAAGAGGAACACTCCTCCATTGTTGGTGGGATTGTAAGCTGGTACAACCACTCTGGAAATCAGTTGGTGGTTCCTCAGAAAATTGGATATAACATTATCTGTGGATTTAGTGATACCATTCCGGGGCATATACTAATAAGGACACAAAGGATACTCCAACATATAACAAGGACACGAGCTCCAGTATGCTCATAGCAGCCTTATTTATAATAGCCAGAAGCTGGAAAGAACCCAGATGTCCTTCAACAGAGGAATGGATACAGAAAATGTAGTGTAGTACACTTACACTTACACAGCTATTAAAAACAGTGAATTCATGAAATTCTTAGGCAAATGGATGGAAGTAGAAAGTGTCATCCTGAGTGAGGTAACACAATCACAAAAGAACACACATGGTATGCACTCATTGATAAGTGGTTATTATCCCCAAATCTCACAATATCCAAGACATAATGCACAGACCACATGAAGCCAAAGAAAAAGAAAGACCAAAGTGTGGGTGCTTTACCTCATCTTAGAAGGAGTAACAAAATACTCATGGGAACAAATATGGAGACAAAGCGTGGGACAGAAATTGAAGGAAGGTCCATCCAGAGACTGCCCCACCTGGAGATCCCTCCCAGATGCAATCACCATATGCAAACACTGTTGTGGATGTCCAGAAGTACATGCTGACAGGAGCCTGATATACCTGTCTCCTCAGAAGCACTACCAGAGCCTGACATATACAGATACCCACAGCTAACCATCAAACTGACCACAGGGTTCCCAGTGGAGGAGTTAGAGAGAAGACTGAAGTAGTTGAAGGGGCTTGTAGCCCCATGGGGAGAGCAACAATACCAACCAACCAGAGCTCCCTAGGTCTAAACAGCTAGCCTGGTAACACACATGGAGGGACTCATGTCTCTAGCTGTACTTGTAGAGGAGGATGGACTTGTCTGGCATCAGTGGGAGAGACGGGCCTTGGTCCCTTGAAGGCTGGGTGCCCCAGTGAGGGGAAATTTGTGGGAGGGGAAGTGGGAGTGGGTGGGTTGTTGGGGGTACACCCTCATAGAAATAGGAGGAGGGAGGATGGGTCAAGGTGTTTCTGGATGTGGGGAATGGGGAAAGGGGATAACATCCTAAATGTAGATAAATAAAACACCCAACAATAAAAAAAATAAAAAAACAAAGAAACAAACAAACAAATAAATAATGTTACTGGCTATGGCAGTTGAACATTTGAAACTCTTTAGCAGCAATTTAACATTATCCATATTATGGGGATTCCTTATAATTGTTAAGGACAAGAGACTGTGGAATGGGACCATGGAACTTTACAACAATATCTTCATAGATTACAAAAAAGGGGGGATACACCCCTGTATACCACAAAAATTTTAAAATAGTATTCATTTATTTTTTTGGTTTAAAATTTTATTTTTTTTTCAATTTGGATGCTAAGGAACTTTCTGCTGAGTGTCTTTGGCACTCTCCAACTAGGCATACTTATGCATAGGTGAAAGAAAAGTATCCACTTACTGGCATAAAGCATGATCCTGATCAGGTATTAAATATGGGGAAGAGGGCATGTTTGTGTTTTTTTCTGCAGTATGCTGAAGAAGCATGGTGGCAGCCAGAGTGATGTGTGAGACATGCTGATGCCAGAACAAAGAATGATGCTGACCTGTGAGCTTGCTGAGTGCCCTGACAATGGTTACTGGGAAGCTGTATTGAACATAAGTTCCCGACCCGCCATTGCTTCCCTATACCCCTGATGGGACAAGCTGCCATGCCTCAAGTTCTTAGACCTTGTGGAACAGAGAATCAAAAAGAGAAGTTATAATGCCTCTTGTATTGTTATTAAATGTGACCAGTTATTCAGACTCAATCATGGACTGGTCTAGAAATCAATCCAATATTGGAAATAGTTTCATTTGGAAGTCCAGTTCTGGACATTTTAAGAGACATATATGGAAATTAGCTGCAGTTCTCTATGATGCTATGTTAGCAAGAGATAACGATAGGGCAGGATCTAGATTTCAAACAGGTGTCAGCACATGTGTTAAGGCTCTTTTAATTTTCAAGTTAAAAATTCTTTTGTTTCTTTTACAGTTGTAAGGTAAGTTGCATTGATTGTACACCTTCTAACTGTGTTTGTGTTTTGAAATCCAGCATATCAGTTATGGAGGTCTATCAACCAGCTTTTGTTTTAGTGCCCTGAGTATCACAACAGCTTGGTATTCTAAACATAGCTTGGAAGTACTGGAAGAAATGAGTCAGGCTTTAAGCAGAATCAAGAGGGTAGTGGGCTTGATTATTGCTGTTATAACAGCTTTAATTACATTAATTGCTAGCATCACTGTTTCTGCAATTGCTGTGACACAATAAGTTAAGACAGCTAATTTTGTTAATCATTTAGCTAAAATTGTTACTAATATGTTGAATATACAAGAGGATTTAGATAGGCATTTGGAAGAATGGATTAATGCTCTTTATCCTATTCAAATTACTGGATAGAGGTTCAGAATTTAAGAGTAAGGAGCCATATTGAGGGTCATGCCAAAAACCATTGGATTCATGTTACTTCTACAATTTACAGTGATAGTCATTATAATTAGGAAGAAGTGCAGTGTATTTGGCATAATTCTAACACCTGTCAGGATGTTTTAATGATACATAGGAAGCTTATTAACTTCAAGAATGCTGCTCTGCTGAGCATTGATCTGGTAGATACTGCAGATAAAACTACCCATGGCCTGAGGTCAAACTTCAAAAATGGCATATATAGCTTGATCATGCTAGCCCTTTTTATCCTGGGAATATTTTTATTCCTGCCCATCATGTTAAAGCTTTTCTTCAACAACATCAACATGTTGGCAGCCAAGTACATAGCTTGAACCTAAAAATGGACCCCTAGACAGAGT
Organism: Grammomys surdaster; assembly: GCF_004785775.1. NCBI lineage: Eukaryota > Metazoa > Chordata > Mammalia > Rodentia > Muridae > Grammomys > Grammomys surdaster. The sequence goes on along the minus strand of NW_021620921.1, from coordinate 3,967,977 downwards.
TATTAAGATAATGAAATTAATATATGAAATACAATACATAATACATGACACATCACCCAACAAATAACACACAACATATAACATATGTAATATATCCATATATGTATATGTGTATGTGTATGTGTATATGTATATACCTGTCCTTATTCACTATGTACATCACTTCTGTAGTTCATTGCTACATGGTCTCTTTCTTGGCTCTTAGATCCCTTCAAGTACTCTTCCCTTGTTTTCAAGTCACATGTAATTCCATTACTCTATTTTTGTACTCTCATCCACCTTGAGAACTTATGATTCCCTTCTACTTATACCTACACACACACACATACTAACACACTCACAAACGTGCACATGGAGAAGGCAGCTTACCACATGTGGCCAGGTAGCAGATGAGATAGAGAAGGGGAAGGGTTGGCTACCTCCCTTCTTAGAGCACATCTTACTTTTATTAAGCATCACCTCCTAAAAATCCTACCAGATCCCAAGAGTGCCATGGGCTGGTGTCCAAGCCTTCTATATATTTCCTTTTGCGGAATACTTATCCATGCCATAATAGGTAGATGTGGTTTTGAAATGTTAATTGACACATTTATTTGTTTAAATAATCCTTATAATCATGGACATAGTGCTTTAATAGTATAATTTCAAAATTTATGTGGGCTAATGGAAATGACAGAACACTGGTGTGGATATTGATCAAGTAAGGGTGACAACATACTGAACGTCAATCAAGTCTAGGAGGATGTGATCATAAGGGAATAACATTCTACACTTTTTTTGTTTTATTGAAATATTGAAATTGAAAGCTCCTGGGCATAGAAGACTTTTAAAAATAACAAAATATATTATTCTTTTTTTCAGAAGTTACCTGGGAAGATACAAAATATATATGATAAATTATGTGTTTAGAAGTTTTATTTGCATGTGGAACTTAATCCGTAAATCTAAATATGAATTGTCATGGATTTTTAGCACATTTCTGTTGTACTGTATAAAATTCAGTGGAATTACTCATCTGTTCTTGCTTCATTCAATGCTTTTGAGCCCAATATGTTTACCTTCTCATGTAGAGCATCCAAGCTTACTTTGAAGCCTTTCCTTTTCTAAGATATCAATAACAAAAATCGATCCGCTAAGACCACATCATTAGGAGAATTTCTTGGATTAGATCTAGAAATGATACTCATTTCTTCTACTCACATTCTAGTGGGTGAAAGTTGAAGTTTTTCCAAAAAAACAGAAAATAAAGGTTGAAGATAGAGAGACTTCTTGATATCAGTTCTCATATGTGAAGAGAAGAATATATTTCTATTGAGGGAGAGATATTATGTTTCCACTATAGAACCTGAACTCTAATTCATACATTGGTTGGTCACTAGCAGGAAAACCCATTTTTCTTCCAGATCTTGAATTAATGGTAAAAATACAAGAATGTTGAAGATCTCTTTAGAATCTGTTTATTAATCTTTTATTCTGTTTATTCATCTTTTAAAAATGCAATATAAAGTAATTAATTAAAATTATAGTTGGTCTCCAGTTAATAATAGTACAATTAATGATTTTTTAATTTTATGATAGTTTAAAAATGATACTCATTTGATAGAAATATACTTTGAATTTTATTTCTTTGATCTTTCCTTTGTCTCATGATATCTGGTATGATGATCCACTTGTCAAATGCTGAACATCAGAAGCATGTTGCTCTGAGTTAGCAGTCACAAGAGGTACTGAGTTCTGAATGTCTAAGTTGCATTTGGTATGTTAGCACATAAAATGCAGTTTTAACTTGAAATATTTTCAAATAATAATAATGGACTTATTAGAGCATTGTAGCACATAACTCCACGAGCAATCAAGGGACATCTGTGAAAAAATGAATCTTCTTTTTGTGTTTTATATGTTTACTTTGGAAGGAAATGAGGGAAAATAAAATATTTTGAAGTGATGGTAAAGCTGATAAAAACATATCTATGAATCCCAGTGTCAGTCATTCATGAGGTCAGGTATTTCAGTATTCTCAACTATTAACTAATATTAACCAAAGCTGGAAGGATTTTCAAACTAGACTGATCTTGAGATTACATTTTTTGGGTACTACACTGTCATCGTAGATACATTCATTTTCAGGACAAGTAAGGCTCATCAAGTGAATTGCTTTTGGAGAACTCTGAAAAATACATCGTGTGGTAAAGCTCTGGAGGCTCCTAGCAACACGGAGGTTAGGGATGAAGGGCTTTCCTTTCAGTGACTAGACCTGCACACATACACGTGGATACACACGAGTTTTTTCCTGGAAACCATCATTCATTATATTTTTAGAATGTTTAATATAAAAGGAAACAAAGAACAGACTTAAACCCATGTTACTAGATCAAGAAATAATATGAAAATTTATACCTGAGGTATAAAGAAGGATTCTGGATATTGTGAATTACACGAAACTGTCTAGTGCGCAGCCGCTCCTCAGGTGGTAAAAGACAGAGTACATCAGTGGAACTGAGTGTGTTAACTAGAGGCTGTAATTGAGCAGGTATGGCCTCTGAAACATGGGAGCTAAGCAACTCAAGTAGTAGATATTGATGAAGAAAATGGGTTGTTCTCTAAAAGTTTAAACTTAACAATGTGTCTGAGTAACAATGTGAAAACACTGAGAAGACCCTCAAGACTCAGGGCAAAACTGAGGAAAAAGAAAGACCTTCCCCTCCCCCAATACACTTTTTACATTTGCCCTGAAGCAGGTCTGGAAAGGATTCCCTTTGGTGCCATATTTGAGGAAAGCTTAGAAAGCACTTAGTGGAGGGTGGGTAGGTGGAAGAGTTTCAGGAATGCTTGGATGAAGGACTGGCTGGAGCCGGGACTGGATCCCAGCCTTCCCCTGGAATGATGCACCTGGGCTTGGAATGTGGGGCTAAAGTTTGAGGGTTTATTGGCCTTTTCTACCCTATTCTGTCACATCTGTGATTTTAGACACTTCATTGTTAAACTGTCTGTGTTTGGGTATAAGTCAGGCCATCTGTTACTAGAAACAGTAGTAAACTCAGAAGTAAAGTCAGTGTTTTTTTAGTATGTTTGCATGAGAAGGGCCATATTTGTTGTAACTGTATTGTATAAATATGCTGTATAGATAGTCATTGTATATACATAATTAGATTATTGGTTCAAAAATACTTTGAAGGTGAAATCTCAATTGCTTGAAGTATTGTTCGTTTTATTGCATTCTTTCCTTTTGTGTTTGATTTTTCTAGAAAGATTAATCTTGATAAGATTCATCTTGGTTTATTCAGTTAAACTTTGCAATATTTTTATGTGTCTACTGTATATCATTTATAATAAGTTAAGAGAATCCATCTTCTTGCATGAACACTGCTATAATTTCCAGAAGTCTCAGCCTCACCTATCCCAGAGAAATACTCAGAAATTTACCTCATTTGTCAGTGTGAAACATATAAAATAAGAATGTCACAAGCACCACATGAAAATTGCATATGTTAAGGAAGAGAGCTGTTAACATTGCACACACAGAATTGTCTTTTGTTGTCCAATATTTCCTCCAGTGGGTCTGAGCACCATTTCTGTCCTGGCTGAGTGTGTTGTTTTAGACATGCTATGATTTTGGTCTGTACCCTGAAGACCTGCCATAAATACACCTAGCCTCTCCCCATCTATCAGGTTAATACCACTACCAGGTTCTGTGAGACAGACACAAATTAGACACAGCTTCTATCATTTTAAGATCTAGCAGGGGATTAATAAAATAATGAAATATATTTAAAAAACCCTAAGTCTGCTAAATGATATGAGGAATGGGTGCAGAGACTCAATTAAGTCTTCATTGATGTGGCAGTCATTTCTGCAGTATTTAACATTCCATATTAAAATATGGATGTGAATCTGCAACGGATTCGATTTGATACTTTCAAACACAGAAAAAGCAACTGAGGTAAATACTAGGTGAAGATTACTTTGCCTAAGGCCCAGATCTCTGGTATACCATGCAATAACTTTGAAACTTTCCTTTGGATTGTGCAAAACATAATTTCTGCCCAAATGATTCAAAATGGGCATCTGTAACCACATGGCATTTATACAGTTCTCTCTGCTGTCCTCTTAGGTACATTGGGGAAATTTTACATGTCAGCTGAAAACTATCATCTGGCTTATAAAGGAAGGCATTCATTTATGTTCAAAACAAGGCAACTGAACATTCAATCATAACCTCATGATCATGAGAAGTCCACAATGGGTTTGCACATAGTAGAAGCAGTCATTGAACAGTTCACATTTGATAAATGTGTTTTCCTTGGTTCACAGTTGTGGTGAGACAAACCAGCCATGTAGCCAAACCATATCCTCAAATTATACCCTGGGATTCCCTAAAATTCAATGGTATCTTTTTATGATTCTTTTCTGATTACTATTACTATTATAAAATATTCTTTAGTTCAATGGAGTTATTTATAGAGATGGGTTAGTCTTCAAGCAATGTGCTAGTTCTGTAAAAAAATGGTGAATATTCAAGATAGCATACTGGGGACTAATTTTCTTTTCATTACTCCTGTAACCAGCTGATATTTCTTAGATATGCAAGTACAGGTTCTTATTAGTTGCAAAATCATAAATTGTAGGGACAGTCAAGAAAGCCATATGGGATGTTTCAAAGGTACAAAATGCATAGTTATTTCAGAGTTAGGTAAAGTCATATATTTTCCTTGGTACCTTTCTTATGTGCCTCAGTTTATGAGTACCACCTATATTTCCAGGGGAAAGCCTTCATTTTTTTCTTCCATGCTATAGGGAAATACTCAGATTATGTGGTTGGTACCAACTCTTGCTTACTGTTACTCAATTTAAACCTTGGTTTTCTATTACCTCCCACTTGTATAAACTCATTCTAACTGAATGTGAAACACCTGATCTAAAAATAAGAATAATCAAATTTCTACTTAGTACTTCAAAGGAGTGTGAAGTGAAAATATAAAGTAAGGTGAGATTCTGTCACAATAAAAGACCAGTGGAGTCCCATGTGAAGACTTCAGTGTTTTATAAAGGTCCTCCTGCATTTCAAATATCAGAAGGTCCAGTTCATAGAATAGTTTGTAGAAATGGTGCTTCCTGGATTTTGAATATGTATAATGGTACCCAACTTGAGACCTCCCACAGATGACTTGCAAATGTCCCATATTACTGAGGCATCTAGAACGACTTCATGATGCAAAAAGATTGTGTGTGTTATGCATATGATATATATATGCATAGTAATACCCACATATATAGGTCATAACTAAATGTTTATATCTACAACCATCTATCTGTGTGCTACATTGTAAATTCAAAACATAGAATGTTACCTTTAAAAGATAAGGTAGAAATGTAGAAATAATAAGTCTTAATTAAAATATGTGAACTTTTGAACTTATCAGCAAACCCTGTGACATGAAAAAGATGCTAACTATTCTGGTTGTAACTATCATTTTGAAACAACATAGAGTCATTTCATAAAAGAAAACCTCAACTGAGAAAATGCCCGTAATGTTGGCCTGTAGGTAAGCTGAGAGGTGGGTGTATTCTCGATTTACAATTTATTTTGATGGGTCTAGTCCATTGCCAGTAATGTCTCTCTGGACAGTCGGTCTTGGGATGTATAAGAAAGCAGTCTAAGCAATACAAGAGGAGCAAGCCAGTAAGCAGTGCTCCTCCATGGCTTCTGATTTAGTTTCTGCCTCCAGATTTTTGCCTTGAATTCCCACACTGATTTTTCTCAATGGTTGAGTATTACTTGAGTGTTGTGAAATTAAATAAATATATCCTTTGCTCCCCAAGTTGCTTTGGTCATGGTGTTTTATCATAGGAATAGAAACTCTAACTAGGGTCAGCCTTAAGGCTATGCTTTCAGATGTCATGTCAGATTCTGATCCCCAAACAAACCCAGTTTATAGCCAAACACAGCTAGGAAGTCAGTTGCCTCTTTGGCACCACACATATTCTACTCTGAGAAGAATTAACATTCCAGTTCTGAGGATTATTTATAAAATAATCAAATAAATAAAACCCACAGTGCTACTAGCTTTGTGATGGAAAAACATCTGTCCAGATATCAGATGTCTGAGCTTTCAAAGGAACCTACGGGCAATGTTATCCCATTAGGGTAATAAGAGTAGATGGAAATTAAATTAAATTATTTAAATGTGTGAATTTTCATTCCAATCTTGTAGAATTTTAAAATAATATTAGAACAAGTAGGAAATCCCAAAGCTCATCTTACATTTATATCTAGATATTTATAAGAATTACTGAAGTACGTACAGGCTTCTTTAGTCACTTGGGTATATTTTAAAAGCAAATTAAATTTGAGAAACCATAGTTTAAAATATTTAAGGGAACAAATGTATAACTACATAGAAAACCTTAGTTTCAAATGACTTTCATTGATAAATGAAGTACAAAGACTTACAAATTTAACTTCAAGTTAAAAGAAGAAGTATCTCTCTGTTGATACCTACCCCCCACCACCACATATACACACAATTGAATGTTAATGCACCAAATTTCCCAATGGATAATTACTCTGGCTTGCAAATTCACTCTCAAGGGCATGACAAAATCTCAAAGTGCACTGTAACTAATATCTGAATTCAGAAACATCTTTGGACTTTTCAGTTACTTAAATCAATGTATTTCATTTTTTCCCCCTCAAATGCAATTATTTTGAGCTGGTTATCTAAGACTTGGAACAGAGAATGTTTTGACTAATAAAGTCAAGTTTGAGTGTATTTTGAGTATGGTTTGAAAAGAAACACATTAGGAAATGTATTGGATGGTTTTGAGAGTTTGAGTGTATTTTGAGTATGGTTTGAAAAGAAACACATTAGGAAATGTGTTGAATGGTTTTGAGAGTTTAGGAAGAACACTAATTCAAGTGTTATATTATCTATTTGAATAAAGTTCTTTGCTCATAGTGTAGAGAACTAGGAATAGCCTTTTGGAGAGTTTTGGTGAAAAACTAGAAAATTCCAAATGTCTAAAAATATTCTACTATAACATTACCACCAAGAATCACTCATTTTATCTTTTATTAGAGCATTGTTATATATCTGTGTATAGTTGCACTTATTTGTATAAACTTTTTATGACAATAATGCCCATTAATATATGCATTATCATTAAAAGGACAGTCCATGTGCAATAAATAAATGAAGTTTTTTTGTCCAATGGAAATACATCTGTTTTCTTAAGTCTTTCTTTGGTGTCAGCCTGTGCTTTCCTTGCAAATAAAGCCTATTTCTGTTTCATTCCACATAACCAGATGGAATGATCTACATTCTTTCCAAATCCTTCCTAGAGCCTGGTTTCAATGTTTATCAGTATTCTGTGGAATACAACTGATAATACTTGAAAGCTTTAAGAGATCTTGGGCATTAAACTCTAGCCTACTATAAGAATTCTTCACCTGGTATATGAAACCAGGCTCTGGGTCAGACAGGGTATCAGAGACACAGATAAGACATTTTAAATTCTTGACTCAGCCAACAGTGTCACCTTCCCAGTGTCTTCCCAAGCATAATAGACCAGCTAGATCACTCAGTTTATACTGAATTCCAGACAAGCAGTGGATAGATTTCTAATAAAGCAGTGTTCCATAGAGTATGTGGTATATCTTTTTGCTAAAACAAAACAAACAAAAAAAATTTGTTGTGTAATTGATGTCACAACTTGGCTGGTGTCTTGTATTTTCATTGATTAATCTACTGACTCAATATATAACCCCACATATTACATTAGGTTGAAGTGAGAAGAACCACAGTGTTTGCTATTTACAAAGTTATTGTTTGGATCAAGTCCAATTACTTTGTCTTTTCTGGGGCCTCATATGTAGTTTAAAAGCCCACAATCAAACTGAAAACAATAACATTCTGACATAAAGACACGGAGTCAGATCTAGGCAGGAAGACATGTATAAAACATACTTTAGGTATAGAACTGAGACAATAGTAACTAAAGGACGAATCAACCATTTCACTTATTACCATATAAGGAGATTATTATGCCTGCAAAACAGAGAATTGGGATGCTGGGAAGTTTGATATGACAGAAGGGCTTTAGGTGTAGGGTGATTAGACAGCCTCTCTCTCAATACTCTTCCTACTTCCACTAGGCTATGAGGATAGAATGTATGTGACTTTGTAGAACTCCTTAATCAAGAGAGAAGCTATGGTCACGAACAGAAGAAAAGCAGTCAATCCTTACATCAATCCAGCCTGTAGTACTTTCTCATCAACAAACCTTCACAATGATGACAGTATAATTTCACTGTTTGACACATTAAAGAATAGGGGAAAGAACAATTTCATATATATGAAAGCCTTTTTATAGGATTTTTGATAAATTAAGCAGACTAATCATTATTCACTAACCCAGAAACCACTGTTTAAAAACACAGTTGAGTGCATTGCCAGATCAAGTAGAGAGATATTTATGCAAAGTGTTCTTGACAACATCATTAAGAACAAATATGGCATCCTAATACTAATTTACATCAGATAAGTTAGACATAATATATATTTGTATATAATTAAATATTATTTTCCATGTAATGGAATATTATTTTGACATTGTGTTGTAGAACAGTTAATGACAGGAAAATGTTCACACTGAATTATCCAACTAAATATAATTATAAAATATTATGCTCACGGTATTTTTGCAATTTTCTCAAAATAGTTGTTGTATAAATATTCATCAAAGAATCAGAAGGATATGAAATAAAATGTAAATACTGATTATCTATGCAGCACTATCATATTTGATTATATTATCTCTCTATGTTTTGGTTTTCTTACTTCAAATATCATAATTTATATTTGAATTTCAAAAAATATTATTGAGTAAACAAGTGTTTAACTGAAATTGTAGAATAATAATATATTAAATCTCAACTTTTTTGGTGGAAGAAAATCTTTATAAAATAATTTGCTTATTCCCCGGAAAGCTGAATATGAACTACAGCAAATAATTCAGTACCTTAAATATCAAATCCATCTAAAATTATTTGATTTAATGGGTTGCATTTGAATTCATTTAATCTTGTATCATGATTATGTCCAGCTTTTATGAATATATTTCAATAATGTTGTTAAGGTGCTGAACAGATTTTCTAGCATACACATTTTTTTTAAGTTGCATCAGATGATTCTTATATAAAAACCCTCAAGAACAGATTTAAAATTTAGAGGAAGTCTTATAAAATTGCCTACAATTGTATCCTGACTACTTGACAACCTTAATGTGAAACTCAGATAAAAGGCTGGATGTCCCAGTGTGGGAAAATTCAAGGGAGGGGAGGTGAGGGTGGGTGGGTGGATGGCACATCCTCATAGAAGCAGGAGGAGGGGGGATGAGATAGGAGGTTTCTGGGTGGTGGTGGTGAAATCGAGAAAGGGGATAACATCTGAAATGTAAATAAAATATCCAATAAAAAATCACTGTAACTCATAGTTGGATGCAGAGTGTCTACAGCAAAATTACAGTGTGCTTTATGATTGACACACAGTCCATGTAGACTTCCCAGAAGTCTACTCAGTCCCAGATCAGATGAAAATTCTTTTCAGCCAAACTATAAGTTTTTTTTAAATAGAAATGTTCTTGAGGTTTTTTAAAACCACAGTCTTACAGCCACCCAAAAAGCATTCTGTGAGGAGTATGAGGTGTCTATTTTGGGTGAAGAGTTTTGAGCCCAAGTTCTCAGTAACAATGCTGAAGTTGTTTCTTTGGGCATTTCTGGGGTGGCGTTACAAAGATGAGACTGCGTGTGGCCTGAGTTCCCAGAGCTGTGACAAGTGACTGAGGAGATGTGAGGCCAGTCACCCAAATCTTACTTACATTAATGTTCTCTGGATGGGGAAATCTTGAGGTGATGACACAAATGAAGCCACTTGAATTTATTTTGTGAGCTTTAGTGGGCATTGGTGTGACATCCTTCCTCTAGAGTCTGCTAGGGATTGTCTTTTACTCAGTTTTCAACACCTGTTTGCAGGAAGATTACTCTTAACTTAGTGTTGTACTCACAACTCCTCTTGTCTGTTGCTCTGTGTTGTGTTCCATGCTGCTGATCTGGGCTGTGTGAGACAGTTTCCCTATTGCTTAGGCTTGTGTTCCAGAAGCTTCTGGAGAAGATGACTTGACACATGGCTTCAATCTTCTTTCTTTGGCAGCATGTGAAGCCAGTTAGTTGGCAGATTTCAGGTCCATAGCTGAAATACAGTCTGCTATTCTTGCGTTGAGCTTAGGTTCTGCTGTTGCAGCACAAATGAACTTCTCATACATGTGGAATGAAAGGCAGCCTGGTTTAGAGAAGAAAAGAAGCAAAGCAAGGGTGGCAGAGATGGTACATTTAATCATGAAATGTGGAAGCTTGATAAACAATAATAGCATGTCCAGAAGCATGGCAGATAAGTGCTATGTGGACAGTTTCTACATGAGAATAAATACCTTCCCATTCCAGTTGCTCATGTAGCATCTCTCTAAAAACCCATTCTTGTTACCATAGTCAATTCACTCCGGCTTTTATAACCCATTCCTAAGATGGCAATCACACAATGCACTGTCTCCTTATATAGAAATCTGGATTCTTAAACCAATTTCATGGCCTCTCAACTATACTCTCATTAACTTCCATTTTCTTATCTGTGAAGTGAAAGATTTGAAACAGATGATAGGCAAGATCTGCAGGAGTTCTCCAGTTTAGCTTTGTCTTTCACAGTGGTTACAGTCTGTCTGGGAAGTGGTCCCTGTCCAACATATAAGTCACTAGGAGAAGAACGGAAATGTCTGGACTTTAGGTTCCTATGCTCTGATTTAGTCTTCTCATGGTTCTAGGCTTGGACTTTGTGATCTAAGGACTTATGACATATACAAGTGTATGTTAATAAGGAAATATGATATGATTTCCATACCCACAGAAGCAGGAGAAAGATGGTATGACAAGTATATCATTGCCTAATGTTTTTACTTAATAACTGAGTAATTTAGGGTAAGACATTTTATCTGTTTATATATAAGTTTAACTTATTCAAAAATATTGTGCATTTCATACTGTACAAAATATTGTTAGTATTGAAAGAGAATATTTGGGTTATAGAAATTTTGAAAATATTAATTTCTGTATTTGCGCATGGTGACATGATATATTGTTTATTAAAATTAATACTAAATCACAGTTTTATTCTTTTAAATGAAATAGATGTTTTAAAGAAGAATAAAGGTAGTTGGTTTGGTATTCTTTGTTTCTAATTTAGTGAACAGAATGCTTATTGTGTCGTGGGAAAATGTGCTTTGAATATATCATGGAAAACACAGGAAATGATCTCTAGGAAATGATTTCTAAGCTTATGGTGCTGACATCCTATTAATCTGTTCAGCTCTTACAGAACATGATTATTTAAAAGCTTTAAAAGCTGCTAAATAGCCATAAGTTGTTTTGTTTGATCATGTAAATGACAGTGGAACTAAGCTCTTTTCTTGTGTTAGTGAGTTATGATCTCATAGGAAGTTCACAGCTGGATTGGAGGAAAGGGTACAGATCCTTTCTTAAAAACAGAATGCTCCAGACAAACAGAAATAAAGAAGCAAATAACACAATAGAAAAAAGTAACTTTACTTTTGGGGAATTATGCCTTTGGTAATTATTCTGCCTTATCTAAATAAAGCTTTTTCGATTGCTCAGAATTTAACAATAGGTACATTTTAAGCTATTATTTTATTTGATTGGTTATGATAATTATCTCATGTAAACAGAAGCCAGAAGTACATAAATATAAACTTTAGCATCATGATATATTTTAAATACACTATTAAAAACAATTTTAGCCAATATAAAGATAATTTATTTCACTAAATTTAGGGGTTGGGGTTTTTCCTCCTGAAATTGTAATACACATTCTCATTTACCAGTCTCTTTGCCAAGAGCCAACCAATTGTGCATATTTAAAAGTAAAATGTGGAGTAACTTCTTTTTATAAAAGTCAGAATTCCCTTAGCAAGCACTATGCTTCATATTGAGAATGAAATTTTCTGTTCGTTGCTTTGTCAATGCTTCAGCTAAGCTGTTTTTACACATTCCATCCCTGCTTTCTCTAGAGACTATATAAAAACTAGACTTCAATATTGTTCTTGGTACTAATTGCCAGAGACATTAATTTGATGGGGATTTGTTCATAGATTGATGATACAGAGTTAGCTTTGGCATAGCCAATCTAGTGCTGTTATGAACTATTGTGAAAATATTTGTAAAATCCCAGGAGTGCCTTTCAGTCTTAAGATTTCATCATACAATAACAAAAAAGATGTCAAAACCAGGCTGTGACTGGCTACCATTGGTCCTACCCTAAAGTAGATTAGAGGAAAATCTGGTTCTGTTTATCTTGTTCCCAAAGGTGCCTTGTTTGTTTTTTCACGGTCATTTATGCTGCCAAGGATGGTGTCACATGTCTGGGTTCTAGGGATATTCCTGACTCAGTCTTCCAAGAAACTGGACTATAGACATGTGCTATCACCATCTCCTTTTGATCACCATTGTAAATGTGAGCCAGGTTATATCACAAGTCTGTTATCTAACCTTGGGAAGTGGAATACAACCTGTTCCACTATAGCCAAGAAGGGCAGAAAGGTCACTGTATTCTCTCTTTTCCCCACCAAACTATAGACTCATTGATACAGATTCCTTAATCGACTTTTACAATAATGAGTTTTTAATCTCAGAGTAGTTGTTGGAAGTGACAATAAAATGGCAATGTATTTAATCTTGGTCATGATATTAGTCCATACAAAACATCTCCCACTTCAAGAGTTCCATCACCTATTTTAATACACAAATTCAGTGAGCCTACAGAGAGAGGCTAAGGAATTTATTTTCAATTTAAAATTTTCTGTGATTCTTTTTTTGTTTACTTTTGAAATGTTTTGTAGAGAAATGCCCATTTTTAGATTTTAACAGCATTTTTATAGATATTTAATACTAATGGGTAAATATGCACATTAATTATTTTGTTACATTTGTTTCTTTGTGTATGGGAGGTATGTATATGTGCATGTATACCACCCTGAACATGTGGAGGTCAGAGGAGGCAATTTCCTTCTTGATTATGTGGGTTCACTTGCTTGGTTAGAGTTACACTAGATATTTTATATTGCTTGTGGCTGAGACCGATGCCATGAGAGAGAGCCCACACCTGACATTTCTTGGAGAGCAAGGACCCAGAGGGTGGATAGCCCAGAGATATAGGAAAGAACACAACTACGTCTCTAGGATAGAGATCTAGATCCCAACTGGGCAAAAGTCAAAGAAATGATTCCTAATGACATTCTTCTGTACTCATAGATTGGTGCTTAGCTCAAGTTTCATCAAAGAGGCTTCACCCAGCCACTAATGGAAACAGATGCTGAGAATCACAAACAAATATTAGACAGAGCTTGGGGAATCATGTGGAAAAGGAGAAGGAAGGATTGTAAGAGCCAGAGTGGTCAAGGACACCACAAGAACATCCACAGAATCAATTTACCTGGGCTTATAGTGGCTCACCTACATGGGTCTGACCTAGGCTTTTTACATATATGTTACAGTTGTATACCTTGGTCTTCTTGTGGGACTGTCAACAGTAGGAGCCAGAGCTATCTCTGATGCTTTCATCTGTTTTGGGGACTTTGTTCCTTCTACTATGTTGCCTAGTACAGTCTTGATATGAGGGAAATGCCTTGTCTTATTGCAACTTGACATGCAATGTTTGGTTGCTATCCATGGGAGGCCTGTGTTTTTCTGAAGACAAACAGAGGAGGGGCAGATTGGAGATGAGCAGTATGGGAAACTGTTGTTAGGGTGTAATATATGACAAAAGAATAAATACAATTTTATATATATAAAGACATTTATTTCATCCATAATTAAGTAAAGACAATTTGTACTTCATTCTGTAGTATATGGATAAATAAGGAATACTTTCTAAATTGAAGGATCATATAGTATAACTGGAAATTAAGTTCCTTTAGTAATTAGTGAACTAAATAAGTTTAATTTTATCCACAAACAGGAAGTAAGCTCTAATGGACAGAGAAAGCAACATTCATTCCTACAGAAGACTTGTCCTCATGAACCCTCAGGGTCTAGTGAAGACAGAGTAAGCAAGTTAGCAAACCCACCAGTATTTGGTGTACATAGAAAAACAGGACAATATGAGCAATCAGGGAGAGCTGTTGAGAAGGAACTACTTTAGTGTGAAGAGAGATGCTTCTAGAGGTGACTTCAGCATGTGAGCCTGTTAAATGATTTAAAACAAAGTCCTGATATATAAAGATTTCACTTTCAAAAAATTCCTTTAGAGACTGCAAGGAATGTGGGACGGAAAGGAGAAAAAGTAGAAGAAGAAAGATAGGAAATGATGGAGCCAGTGAAACCAGAGTGATGTTGCCTGGCTTGAGATGAATGGTGGTAAGGGAAGCCAATGAACTTGAGACACATTTTATGAGCAGGACCAATGGAATCTGATGGATATAACACTAACTAATGTATTTAATAAAGTATTGTATGTACTAGTACATTTATGAGCAATGTAAGAGTGCACAGTGCTAGAAAAGCCTTGATAGATGATAATTGCTCTGAACTGAGTTTGTGTTCCCAGGCAGCGAGAGGGTGTACATATGGGTAGTACACTAACATGGGCGAAGAAGGCAAAGAGGAGGATGCAAGAGAGTAGGCAGAAGAAACACAGTGAAAGGTGATGTGCTTGGTGCTTTAGTCAGGGTACAGACCTGGTAGGATGAATATTCTTAAAGAGGATATTTATCAGATTTGCTTACACAAACATTATCCGAGTAGCCCAACAATGGCTGCCCCATGCTGCCAGAGAGGCTGAGAACCTGGCAGCTACTGAGTTAATGGGGCTGGATATCTGGGCAGTCCGAGTTTGGAGTTGAAGGCCTCAAAGATTCACAGAGAGGGTCTAGTCTTCAGTCCACCTTGGCTAATAAACTGGATTTAGTTGTCCATGAAGAATGGTAGCAGCTATTACAACAGCAGCAACAGGGTAAATGAACTCTATCGTAAGACAGGGAAGCAAGCAAATGAAAAGGAAAAGCATTTTCCCTTTGGACATCCTTTTATATAAAGGTTATTAAAATCTGCTGGTCACCCTTAGGATGTGTCTTCCCACTTCAGACAACAAGAAAAAAAAAGAATTCTTTACCAAATCACAGATTCTTTTAGTTGAGTCCAGATCCAGCAAGTTGACAACCAAGATTAGCCATCAGGGTATGAAACTCAAAAGGTGAGGTTTTATCCTGTAGCAAGAAGTACGCTAGGAAGAAGACATCATTATAGAGTGGAGAAAGATCAGAATATTTCCCTAGTGGTAAAAATATTTGCCAAATTCATCAATTAATTGTAACACAATCAGTTTTGAATACTATAATTGTGTATATGTTAATTTAAAATTAATATAAATATACTTTTTACGTTTTCAAAATCATTAATCATCTCTAAATATATGATTTCATAACAGATAACATTGGTGTTAACAAGAACATAAATTTCATTATTTGTGGCAACAAATATGCTAAAAACACAAATCACTTATATATTTGAAAAATATCTTTCTTTAATGTTACTCTTAAATGCTCACTAACCCAACCAGATGCCAATGGAATTTTAAGACCCTTTGACACATTCTTTATTTCATTTTATCTTAGCACCTGTAGGGATGAGTGGAATAGATATAATCACCGTTTTCTGAATTCTTCATATAATGAATCTCTGACTTTTCTCTGAATGATTTTTTGCTCAGATTTTTTAGTTCTAAGAGGTACATTTAAGTCTGTTTCTATGGGGTAAAGGTCTTTCAGTGGAGAATTTTGAAAGCAATTGTAAGTGAAAATGGGATTATAACTTAAGTTGTCTTGAGACGATAATGAGGTAAAAGTGTTTTGTACCACATAAGCCACAACCACACTCATTGCAGCATGTCCAGCATGTCAAGCTCTTTCAAGGTAACAAATGCATAATGGAAGACTGTTTTTTTTCCCATTCTCCAAATAGCGGGAAGATGCTAGAAACAATTTACTGTGGCATCAAAGACATCATGGTGGGTGTTGCCCTCACAATTCCAAAGCACAATTTAGCTTTGACAAAGAGTGTCATTTTTAATGAGCAATAGCTTAAATTTTTCTTGGCGTTAGGTTTGTATAGGGTCATATTTCCTCCTCTTTGGAAAAAGATACAAAAATGCAAAGAATGTCTGTCATAGTGAATCAAAATGAATGTCCAGGTTAGTAGGTATTTTAGCAAACTCCAGGGAGCATTCTGTGAGAGCTTTACTGATTTGTTGCTGTACCATGAATGTTGATTGATAAAACAGTTCTTAAAATGTACAAACACCGTTTCCTTAAGACTTTTCCATATACAATAAAGTAAGGATCAGAAGGACCTGACAGAAGTTAGTGGAAGCTGTCCGGCTCATCTCATTACTGTTATGATGCACAACATTTGAGAACAAGAAAAGTTAGTATTGTGTCAACTAACTTACTTTCCCAGATGTTGTCAAGGCAACCATTATGGTTATTCATGGAATTACATTTAATCATATGTAGGAAGATTAAGGATGCAAGCCCTGTTATTCATCTCAGTAGAGATTTGATACATTTTAAAAGTGCAGAAAGACTTAGTTTTCTTTGATTTTACTGTCATGGAAAATGCTTATTATTATGTTTTTTAAAAACAAATGTCTCTCATGCCATATGAGGATGAGGGAACAAAAATCCCTCCTAGTTCATTGACTTAATTGTAGAAAAATCTCCTGACATCTTCAGGAATTTTTATTGCCTTTTGTGAATTGCTTCCTATGTCAGTCCTACGGCATGCTAACATTTGGTATCAGTTTTAAAATTAGTTTAAGCTGTAATTTAAAAACATGGTTCTCATCATTTTAAATAAAAATATCAGAGACTTTTACAGACACAAATAACAGGAAACAAATTTTAAGACAGAAGAGTATGATTGTTATATGTTTTGTGTTAAATTTTTGCATTACATGCCTTAAGGATATAAAATACGTTAGATATATGGAGGAGAAGGAAGCTATCAGCACTAAAATTTGGCATTGTAGGAGTTACTGAACACATATAATTTAATGGGAGAAGTATAGTTTGAAATATAAGCCTCCCATTAAATAATGGGTACAACATGTAACTTGATTATATTGGACTACAGTAATATTTGTTGTAGACACTTGCTCATATAAGATTAACAAAGAAATAAGTAAATATTTTGCTGAGCATTCTTCAATATTGTCTTTCATGACCCTCTGAGGTTTTAGGGTATATGATGGCAATGTGGGCTGACTGTGTTAGTGGGTATGGGGAAGGAAACTGCCTTGAAACTTTAAGGGTGGAATAGATGACACCTAATTGAGGGAAACATTTCTAATGGGTTTGAAAGGTTGAGAACATTTGCATATTTAGAAGAAAAAATTCCAGATGGAAGAACAAAGATAGAAATCATGCTAGCTTGCATTCGTTCCCATATAGGATGTCAGGCGAGACTGGAGAAAGAAACATGATGGGTTTCCTGGGGATAATATCGATTTGAAGTTAGTTCTTAATTCTTTACTCAATTGGACTGCTAATGATTGCTTAAAAATGCTTATTTTTTTACTTTTTAAAGTGTGTGCACATGTGTCTCTGTGTGTGTGTCCTCATACACAGGGCTTGTAAAGGCCAGGAGATGGTGTCACATCCCAGAAACTGGAGATATAGGCAGTTTTGAGCTACCAGGTGGGTGTTGGGAATGGACCTCCAGTTCTCTAGAAGAGCAGAAAGCACCCTTTACCAAGGAACCATCTTTCCAGACTCTATTAGGAATTTGTTGTTGTTTGTGTGGGCACATGCCTGTGTATGTGTATGTAAGAATTCATGTGTATGTAGTTATGTGATATGTGTGTGTACAAACATGTGTGTGTGTGTGTGTGTGTGTGTGTGCGTGTGTTGTAGACTAGAGAATAATCAGGTGTTATCCTTAAGAGCATCATCTACCTTGTTGGAGATAGGGCCACTCATTGTCCTGCAGTTCCCCAATTAGATTAGAAGAGCTGGTTAGCCAGTATCAGGGATGTTCCTTTGTTTACCTCCTCAGCTCTGTTATTACACAAGCAGGCCACCACACTTGCCTGTTTTTACATGTATTCTGGGGATAGAACTCAAGTCTTCATGCTTGTATGGCATATACTCAACTGACTAAGGCATCTCCTCCACTTACTATCAGCAGTGTTTTAGAATTGACAGGTTGAAAGTGTTTTAGACAACTACAGTTTTCAGAGGTGCTCAGGCAAATGTTGAGTAAGGGGAACACTGATGCTATCAGTGCTGTATAGGAGTGTTCTATCATGGTCATGGTGAATTGTGGTGGCTGGAGGAAAGAAAGGGTGTTTATTTAAGCAGTCTGGGAGATTTAAGGCTTTATTTAAGATAAAAGTTGTAGTGCTTTTTCCTGGTATGTTAACAATTTGTCTTTTATTTTAGTAAATCCACTTTCATCAAATTTTAACATCAAATGGAAATTAATTCCTTTTAAATTAAACTGGATCTTTCTATTTGTGAATAAAACTTGAATAAAAAAAGAAAAGCAGGAAAGAAATGTGCTGTTACACTAACTACTCCATATCCTCACCAGCATCTGCTGTCACCTGAGTTTTTGATCTTAGCCATTCTGATTGGTGTGAGGTGGGATCTCAGGGTTGTTTTGATTTGCATTTTCCTGATGACTAAGAATATTGAACATTTCTTTAGATGCTTCTTGGCCATTTGAGATTCCTCAGTTAAGAATTCTTTGTTTAGCTCTGTACTCCATTTTTTTAAATAGGGTTATTTGGTTCTTTGGAGTCTAACTTCTTGAGTTCTTTGTATATATTAGCTCTCTATCAGATGTAAGATTGGTAAAGATCTTTTCCTAATCTGTAGGTTGCCATTTTGTTCTATTGACAGTGTCCTTTGCCCTACAGAAGCTTTGCAATTTTATGAGACCCTACTAATTATTCTATTTCTCAGTGAATACTCAAGGAGAGTCACATTAATACCATAAGTAACTCACTGGATACACTTTTATGCCATTTGATTTAATGGTTTAAATATAAGTTGTTGGTATAATTTTGAGTTTGTTTCCTTAATAATTTCTCAAAATCACAATTATTTTCTCAAACAAACCAAGAAGAACAATCCAATTGATATTCATACAGATCTGCCATGAAGACAGAGATGAATAGGTTTCTGCTGTACTAAACAGGTGGAGAATTCCCAAGAGCAGGTAAAACGAGTCCTACCATTTTTTCTCCTCTTATCACAAAGCATTACCAACAAAGAAAGATCAATTCTGGACAAGGAAGTTCTGTTTCTTTAACCTTTGCGAATCAGTACGATCCAAATGCCACCTGGACTACCCACAAGGCACACATTGTTTTCCTTCTAATGTCTTCTTTGAACTTTGTTTATGTCTTTTGGCTCATACTCTATTTGGTGTCTGAAATGGCAAACTTTGATTATTAGCAAATAATGTAATTTTCAAAAGCTGTACCTTGACATTTATTTTGAAGTACTTAGGGTCAATCCATTTTATGATAGAACCTGGACAAAGGTTGCCCAAACCACTCGTGAACATTTTGAAAAGTGCGTTACAGTAAAAAGAGAACCATTTCTCTAATGATTTTTCAGGTCCCACATAGAAAGTAAACTGAATGTAAATTGTAATGGTCTCTATTGGATTTACTGAAAGTTAGCACAGTTTAGTATTAAGTGAAATTGTGTAAGGTTGTTCTCTAGGGCATGTCTTTTGAATGATGCTGTCTGTCTAGCCCATTTTCAACTGC
Source organism: Grammomys surdaster (assembly GCF_004785775.1). Classification (NCBI taxonomy): domain Eukaryota; kingdom Metazoa; phylum Chordata; class Mammalia; order Rodentia; family Muridae; genus Grammomys; species Grammomys surdaster. The sequence goes on along the minus strand of NW_021620921.1, from coordinate 3,948,082 downwards.
ATTCGTTTGTTCCCATTGGTTTTGAAAACCCATGTGTAGCAAATATATGTTAGAAAGGTATCTTCCATGTGTCCTGTAGCTTCTCTGTCTTAGCCTCATGTTCATGACTAAGTGAGGAGCAGAATTTACTGTGTGAACATTGACAAGTTTCATGGTATATTTAGTTTATATAAAACCAGGTCTTTTATTTCTGCATGTACAGTATCTAGCTGCCTTAACCCTTCTATTATCTAGCTTCTCTGAACTTGGTAGCTTATGCTTTGCTGAAGGCTAGAAGAATGTTCTTTTTATGGGGACACTCATTCTTCCTCATAGGACAAGTTCATTCTATTTGTTTGTATGTCCAGGATGCGACTGAAGAACTCTATGCACCAATATGCCATTTCTGCATTTTCTGTGTTTATAAAAATTAAGTAAGAATGGTAATGAATTTCCTAGACCTCAAGATAATTACTTTAAGGTTTAGGATATTACCTGCACATTTTTTGCAGTCTCTTGCACAGAATATACTAAATATATGTAAGAATACATGTTTGTTATAACATATACCAAATAAATAAAGAATATTGTATATATATAATACATGTAACAGTACAAATCTGGTTAATTTGTATTCATCAACTCTAAAGACACCTCATTGCTAGGGCCATAATCCGCGTTCAATCTATCTTCTTTTATAATCCACACCAATTGGGCTCATTATTACTGAGATTGACAACTGTTAAAATATCTTTCCAGCTTAGTATAGGAGGAATTGGTTTGCACAGGTTAATATTTTGAGATGCCATAGGATATGTAAGCTTTTTCAAGAATTTTACTACAATACAGAGTGGATGTGAAGGATTTATTATTGGTCAAGAGAGTTACTGGCACTTAAACTAGCCTTGACTTCTGGCGCTTAAGATGCTGTTATATACATGACAGGTAAATTTAATTTCAAAGCAGCATTCAAACTGATCGGTTGATCTGATATTTTGTCCAGTTTGCTCTTCCAATCTACATTGCTTCTATCTCAGGGTTTCCTAGGACCATGACTTGGGATTTTATAATTACCAAAGTGTAACTGATTAGAAGTGGGGAGGGTTTTGGGTCTAGCTTGCCTTTCCCTATCCGTCTAGCTTGTAACTGAGTTGTAATTGCTCAATGAAGATGCAAGTTAAAAATATTTTGTGGGTTTAGGTAACATTCTCTACTTCCCATTTCATTTTACAATTATATACCATTATAAAACACCATATAGTATTTTCTGACTTACACGTTTATCTGTTTGACAGTTTCCAGCTATTGACTCTTAACATGGGCCAAAGAAAAATATTCCAACAGTTTATCAAAACTTTTCAAAATTTAATTCTAGAGGCACAACTTTTCTCTTGTTCCTTTGTTTCTTTCTATACTGTTTTCAGTTTGGATATTACAAATTGTGCACTACCTCAAAGCACTCTGTCAAAGGCTACATGATGAGGGGGTTGTTGAATAGATGGAGAAAGACGCATGAGGAATAGTTTTTTACTCCAAATGTACACTCCAAATTCTTTTCTTTTGTTGTAGTTAGACTACTACACTAAGGGGTTGAGGATAAATCAGGACTGAGTTGTGTTTTCCAAACAACTTGATATAGTAAGAGTCAAGAATATATTATTGGTAACAGAGGCCAATTTTTGATCCAAATCATCTGTGATGTGGCTGTCAGTGTACAAATGGTTCATACATTTTTTTTTCTTTTAAAATGTTTACCTCTGATCTCCAGGGATTTGATTGGCTCAGAAATAGAATTACAGATGTCTTAAATGAATGTTGATTTGGAAAGATATTTTGCTTAGCTTTTCAAATCCAAGACATTAGACTTTATACTAGCCAAAGAGAAGTGTTTTATGAAATGAATTTAATCCTAAATAACATGCAATATGCCTCATTTATTTAAAATTAATATTTTTATAAGTACAATATGCAGAATATAGAAACCATCAGTGCATAACTTGATGAATTGTCATAAAATAAGCAATTGGGAATTATCAACACAATGATTAAAAAACAGCGTAATCTATATTTGGGACCCTTTCCAGTCACCAGCACCACTACGCTTCTAACACAAGTTAGTTGTCCTTAGTTTTGATTGCTTTCATTAACATAATCAAAAATTCATTCCTTTGTGCTTGGATTTTGAAAATCATCATAAAAATTTCAATATTATTTTTCTTCCATTTTTATCTTTATTGATAAAAAGTTCTACTGCATAGCCCATGCTGGCTTTGTGTTGATAGTCTTTTCTTTTTTTTTTTTTTTCATTTATTAGCACACATTTATTCACTCTCTGATTCAATATTTACAGAAACTAGAGGGGTCAGACTGCTGTACCATCTCCCCCACAGTTACTAGGTACGAGTAAGGGACCTGCTTGGATCACCTGTATCTAGCAGAGGGCACAGGGCTATTTGGGGCTGGAGGCTGAAGTAGTGCTGTGCTTACTACCCCATTGGCATCAAGCCCTATGGGAACACAGAAGCTGTAACTCCTCTTGACCCTGTCCCCTACCCTGAGTACCATGCAAGAAGCCAAGGAGAATTGAATAGTGCCAGCTTCATTCAAGCAATGCCTCTGATATTTCTAAGAGGAGATATGGTAATACTGAGGGGCTAGGTAGAGGCTCCACTGGGCCCCAGAGACAGAGATTAGGAGCCTAAGGTAGGCCCATGGCCAGGGCCACAACACTGAAGGCAAAGAGCCCCAGAGCCTTGCTCTGACTCACTAACAAGTCTGGATGGTACTAGGACAGTCTGCATGCCACTGGGACAGCTTAAACACTTCTCTCCACTATAGCTATGGGACCCTGATAGGCTGTACATACATCCTACTAGGATACCCCATGCCCATTCCAGCTCAGCAACAAGGTCCCTGAGTTTGGTGCTCTCCCAGAGGAATGACGAGTAGGCCAAGCATCTTCACAGCAAGGACATGCTAGTGGCTGGTGCTAGAGCACCAAGATCAATGCCTTCTGAGTTTCCCAACTGGTTTTAAGAGACCTGGCCTCAGCAGAATGAAAGCAGAGTCAGGAAGCTGGCCGTGTTAATACAATGGCAAGATGGCCAAAAGCTCAAAAAATAGACATCTCCAATAGGTAGAATATATATCCTGCTGCCCAGGCAGCAAAGCCAGATCCTGCTGCTCCTTGGATGGCTATGGAGGCCACAGCATCCTACAATTCCAGCTGCTGCTTCCTGAGCATTATGGAGCTGCCTTGTCTCTGCCAGACCCCAGAGTATAGTGCAGAACACACATCTCATCCCCACTCCCAGGGCCTGGGCTGTAAACTACTTGGTAATACTTGGAAAAGTAGGACAGGGAACGGCCCTGCTGAGGGCCTTGTGGCAAGTGAGGCTGCCAGAGGCCCCACTGGCGTTTGGCCTTGTAGGGGCGAGGGCATTTCCGCAGGTCAGGCTTCTGCTGCTTGTGAAGCTGACCAATGCTGACCCCTTGGTGGCGCTGCACTGAGATGTTATGTTCCACTAGGTTGGCCAGCATTCCTTCCTGAGCCAGCATGGATATGAAGGTACAGATAAACTTGTCATAGTTGTGGGTCCTCCGCTGGTCATCAATCTTGAACCTTTTCCTTTCCTCCACCTCCTCCTTGAGACAGGTCTCATAGTTTGGAATCTTGGATTCTACACACTTTAGCAGCGCTAACAGCTCCTTGGGTGAGTACTTCTCTCCACTCAAGGGCTCGCTGGACCTGTTCAGCCCAGACTTGTCTCTGCTCTCTGTGACTTCCACCACCTCCTTCACCTCTAGGCTGCTGGAACCCTGGCTGCCTTGGCTTGATCCGGTAGAAGGCGAGGAACCCTTCCCACCCTCTGTAAGTGCCAGGGGACTCAGTACACCATCTTTAGCAAGGTGCAGCAGGCCTGTGCTAATGACAGGACCCAGGTCACGGACAGCACAGTTGTAACATATGCAGTCAACACGAAGTAGGCTGTCAACTTCTCCAAAAAGCACCTTGGAGATGCGAGAAGTGACAGGGCTAGAGGGCCATGTTGGGTTGGCCGAGCGGATGGGTGAGTGCAAGGGTGAGTTGAAAGCACTGCCAATCTTAGAGGCTGTGTCCGTGCTCTCATTGCTAGGGGTGGGTGAAGGCTGCGAATGTGTGGGCACATCCACAGCTGGACTCCCAGCCTCACTGCTAGTCTTGATGGACAGAGAAATTGAAAGGTCTTTCTGAGAAGCTTGAAGCTTCTCAGTTAAGACATTGATGGTGTTGGGCCGCAGCACTGACAACTGCCCGTCTGAAGAATTGCTCAACGATCATGGCTTCCCTGTCCCCTTCTGCTTGTATCTGATGGCAGAACTGGTGTTCTGCACGTCATCCTCATCATCAGAGTACTTCTGGGGTGGTCAGACTGAAACTCGGCTGTGGCCCACACCGGCCACCAGCCAGGTCTTCCTCCTCCTGCATAGGGGATTTGGCATAATTGTGATTGTCTAGAAAGGCTGGCAGCCGCTGGACAATAGGGTAGGGTTTGGGGGAACCCCATTGAGGCTGCTCCCTGGAGGCTTCACCACCAGCTGAGATTTGCTGGGAGGACTATGGGTTGTAGTTTGTGGGCATGAGCCAGCCACTTCTTCTGCATCATCTGTGTGAATGCATTCAGAGGCCGCTGGGGTTCTGCCTGCCTCCAGCCCAAGGGGGGACTTGCTGCTGCTGGGTGGCTTGCTCTCCTTAGGCAGTTGTGACTCTTGAGATTTGTGGGTCTGAATCAGCTCTGGCTGTGTTACTCTAATAAGCTGCTGCAGGGCCTCCAGGACTGTTTGTGGTTCACCTTCAGTACATATAGCCTGGCCTCATACTTAATCCTGTGGTCAGGCACTGCCATCAGGTTGAAGTGAATGTCATGGTAGGGCTCCCCTGCAGTAGTGAGGCCAATTCGCTCCATGATGACCCTTCCTCTCCTGTTGACCTGTCCACTCCTTGTCCTCTCTCCAGGGCCCATGATCAATAGGGTAGACTTTCAACCCATCCAATTCAAAGAGCCGCCCTGTGATAGGCACATAGCTGATAAAGAAAAATGCCTCCATGGTCCGCACTGCACTGAGGCCATTCTGTTTCTCTGGAAGGTGACGTGGTTCTGGTCTGGCATGGCTATTATGTGCTTTGGCAAGTTCAAGGGCATTGCCAATTGCATATTCTTTGCTCTCAGGGCTGATTCCTTTGGTGAAATCCTTCATTCGATTCAGTGAGGGCCCCAGATCCACATTGCTGCAGTTCAGAAGCATGCTCAGCAAGGTATGAGTGGCACAAGAGTTGGGAATCAGCTGGTGAGCAAAGAACATGTTATTCACAATATCATCATCAATCACAAATGTATCATCCACCAACGTAAAAACCTTGTGACCGGACTTGAGTTCTTTGATCCATTTGAACAGGAAGATAAATCCATATACAGGCCCCTGGCATCTACTCTGAAGGTCATAGATCTACTCCACTTGTACCCCTTTGACACAGAAATCTTACACCAGGAGGGTGAAGAGGCCCAGGTCACTCTCCAGCTCTAGCCAGTCCTTATTCAGCTTCTCGCGGAGCGGCCTCTCAGCGCCGTGTCCAGGCCCTGCTAACCCAGCGCCGCTCCCACGTGGGAGCGCCCACCGGACTCGGGGCTCCTCGGCCCCATACAGACAACGGGGACAGTCTTTTAATCTCTGCCTCTAGAGAACTAGGTTTACTGATGGATACTATTGTGCCTGCCTCATATGAATTCTTTATGTGTGTTGCATAAACTAATGCAACAAACATATGCACTGAAGTTTGGCTATTTGGACATAGATCTTGACTCGTCATTCATTAATGTCATTGGATTTTTGTAAATTGACAACTCAAGGCTTCACCTTTTCATCTATTAATGGAAATATTAAATTGTTTGATGGACTACTGGGCAGACTGAGAAGTGCACATATAAAATATCTAGATGATAGCTGAAATTCAGTAATTGTTAGCCTCCTGCTTTGATATCTTCCAAATTTTGTCAGTGGAGATCCATGTATTGTTCAAAGCAACAAAATAAACTTTATTAGAATATTTAATGAAACACAATTTTACATTTTTTTTACACTCTCAAAAACTTATTACATTGTAAATCCACTAATACAATGCTAGGAATACTGACTGGGTTTTATCAAACACTAAAGGAAATGTCAAGTGGTATCTTATATACAGTACTGCCAAGAGCTTACTCAGTCAACAGGCTGGATGTGAAGTCTTGCCTTTCCTCAGTGGCTTCTTCTCTCTTTTTGCAATTGACTAAGGAAGGATTCTTAGAGACTACTTTAGACAGATTTAATTGAACAGTTCCATCTGGTATATTAATGCTTAAAAATAAAAAAAATACTATAATACTCGATGTAGATATATTTACTGTTACACACCTATGGTGATTATTACTAAGAAGAAAAAATGATGTCTGAAAACTATCAAATGAAAAACAAATTCAGCTAATTCAAAATTGCAAAGAATTTTTTGATTTGATGTAGTTATCTGAAATATGCTCTAGAGACGACACTGAATTAAATTACAAAAAGCAAATAAAAGAGATTAAATTTAAAAGAATCCAAAAATTACATTTTTCTAGAAATGAAAATTACACATGTAAGATAGGAAGAATCACCAATGGTGTAGCATAATTGTCAATAGTATTTATCTCTATCCTTCACTGGATGAACATTATATTTACTTTAGTTTATTATAATGTTAAAATTACAATTAAAAGATTCTGATCTTGGAGATAAGAGATATCATTGGTGGTCATTGTTGATATCAACAGACAATAGGAAGTTTACCAAAGAGGACATGCTAGCATCCAAGAGGCATATGAACTTGCATTCAACACACTCAGTCATCATGGCAACAAAGACAGAAATGACAGTATTCAGTGGCATCTATCACTTGACTATTGTAAAGTAAGTCAAATATTTTCAAGGATAGGGGGCAGAGGAAGCTGGGTGTGAGGGACATCTCGAATGAATGTGTACTGTTGATATGGATATAGCCATGTCAAGAATGACATAGCCTTAGACCAATGGGAAAATGACAAAGCCCCGGTGCTAGGCTCAGAGGGATAGCAAAGCCTTCTTCAGGGGACAAAATGTGAATACTGTGTACAGAAAATTTATACTATAGCTCCCCCAACCCCAGACATTTAGAGCTCCAAGACTTCTCTCTATAGAGACTGACCCAACTAAGAAATTAGTTGGGGATTATCCCCTTAATCCAGCTGTTACCATAGCCCCTGCCTTCTTTTGAGATGTATGCACTAATCCTACCTCCCTGTTCAACTCTGTAAACATAGTGACCTTGGTAGGTAGGACTTGGTTTCTCCAGTGAAGAGCACAATCTACTTCATCTGAGCTTTTCTGTTGTCCATTTGTAATTTCTTCACTCCTTTATTGTTCCTAGTCAGGTCTAAGACCCTGTGGTTGTGCAAAGAGGTGTCAGTTAAGGGTATGGACAATCTGGAACCAGGAAACAGTGAAAGTGAGAAGGAACAGTAGACACAATGGCCAACAGTATGGAGAGCCATCAAAAAGCTAAATGTGGACCTTGATGTGATCCATTCATCCTATTCATATGTATTTTCCCCAAAGAATTTAAATCAGGATATCAAAGAGGGAAGGGAGAGAATTGGTATATTTCTGTAGCTACCCTCAGTGCAGCCGATGTGTGGAAATGGCCTACCTGTTCATGCAGAACAGATAAAGTGCATCACATGAACAGGCACACATAGGCAATTCTGCAATGTATAGCAATTTGGATGGAGTTTAAAGACATTATGCTGAATGAAACTAGACAGATGCAACAAATGCTGTCTGGTTCCACTGCTGTGCAGCACCTTACACACGTAAATTTATTGACTCAAAAGGAAAAATAGTAGTTACCAGATGCTGGGGGGCTGAGTGGAGGGGCATTAAGTTTCAGTAAAAGCAGTGGTTAAGTTCCTTATACCATTCTATATACCTGAACTACAACATGTTCCTCACTAAAGTATCTTTTAGGGAGTAGTAGGTTTTTTTCAACAATTTCTCCCATTGGTTAAGTTTTCTGTTTCCCTATCTCTAAATCAAAACATCTGGCCTATAAAATTGAAGTTACAAGCCAGCCAGTGTTTCTGCCTGTGCATAGTGTTCCTACTGTGGCTCGTTTGTCTTCCACACAGAAACACTTACCTGGAGATATTACCAAGATGCTCATCTACTTCTCTCACACATAGATGGCGCTACTGACCCATCATCCCTGACACTTGTGAGCCTTTATTGGCTGTGGATAAACACTGGTCTGTCCCTGTCTGGTCCCCAGATAGTTTCTATTTTTGGATCACTAACTGGGGTTTTGGGTGGGGTGAAGTCTTTAACAAGGATCTGCCATTGTATGTACCCAAACCTGCTAATATTTAGAAGCAAGACATATTCGTTGAGTAGATTGTTATATTTCAGCTGATTAATTGACTGTTACTGTGAGTGAAGACAAAGAACTGATCTGTACCCTTTTTCTTCATAGAATGGTTTGTGAAATGCTGTGTGCTTCTCTGAATCATTTTGGTCTCTGTTTTTCTGATTTGGATGGAAGAAGAAAGGAACCAACACTTACTGATAATCTAGTATATGCCAGTAACTGAGCTATCTGTAAATGATACACACACCCTGTCTCTTCATTCCGTATGAGAGAGTGGCTGGTTTTCTTTTGTTTATACATCTTTAAAGTGAAGGTTAAATATTTTACAATGAAACTAATAAACATTGTTATTTTGATGTCAGACCAGTACTGTATGATTTATGATTTGAACAAGATGTCTATATATGTCCTGCAAATGTAATACTAAGCTTAAAATAGGTTCCGTTCTGGCCTTTTATTAACATTGCTGCCATAGGATCAACAAGCCATAGATTGTTGGAAGGATAAATGACAACAGAAGCTCATCTAAATCCCTTTATTGACTTGAGCACCATCAGATTAACCAATGCTCTCTTAGCTTCTTTATAGAACATATTGTCTTGTATACAGGCAAGCTTTAAAAACAGACCCTCCCTGTTGCTTCATATTGTTCAGCTTGAAACACGAGATATTCAAATTTTATAAATTGATGTGTGTGAGTTTTAGTAAGGACTCTATAGAGCTGAGGATGTTCCAAAAAATCTACACACATACGCATACACACATACACACACACACACACATACACACATACACACACACACATACACACACACACACATACACACATACATACATACACACACCCCCACACACACATACACACACACACGGACTAAGAATTGTGTATTTTTGTCATTTTATTAGATTGTTGTGACAAGCATGCATATTTCATTATGTCACATATGGTGATTGCTTCTGAAGATTGTCAGAGTCACTTTCTGTAGGGTCAGAAGTCAGAAAATTTGCTAGTAGTTATTTTGAAATTTAAAAACATCTGTAATTATTGGGTTATCTCACATTTACACAGTTTAGCAATCATGCACAGGATAGACTCATTTTTGTGTTATGAAACTATATGGTAATATTTTTATGACAACCCCTAATTATTTTCTCTATAATTAGGCAACAAATTACTTTTATTGTATCTTTCAATTTGATTATACTTCTTAATCTGTATAGTTTAGTGACTTTGCAAAGTTTTTTCACTTTTTGGTATTTAAACCATTTGGTTAAGAGACCCGGACACTATTGCGGACGCCAGGAAGTGCTTGCTGACAAGATCCTGATATGGCGGTCTCCTGAGAGGCTCTGCCAGAGCCTGACAAATACAGAGGCGGATGCTCTCATCCAACCATTGGACTGAGCACGGGGTCCCCGATGAGTGGATGGAGAAGGGATTGAAGGAGCTGAGGGGGTTTGAAGCCTTGTGAGGGAAGCAACAGTGTCACCTGACCAGACCCCTCGGAGCTCACGGGGACTGGACAACCAACCAAAGAGTACCCATGGAGGGATCCATGGTTCAGGCCGTGTATGTAGCAGATGGTGGCCTTGTTGTACATCAGTGTGAGGAACAGCCTTTGGTCCTGTGGGGGTTCGATGCCACAGTATAAGGGAATGTCAGGGCAGGAAGGCAGGAGTGGGTTGGTGGGTGGGTGAGGGAGCACCTCCATAGATGCAGGGAGCTGTGGGATGGGATAGGGGGTTACTGGAGGGGAGACTTGGAGAGAGGATAATATTTGGATTGTAAATAAAGGAAATATATAAAATAAAAAAGAAAGAAAGAAAAATAAAAGAGACCCTGTAATGTAATTTATGGTGGCCCTTAGAGAGGGGTGTTCCACAAAGGGTATCCACGCAGAGACAGGGCAGTATTTTCAGTATGGACAAAAAGACCAAGGGCTAAGGCTGATTCCAAAGGCAAATGCCCTTCAAGCAGTAAGTAAACAAAAGACAAACATTCAAAGTAAATTAAAGAGTTTTGACCTGCATTTTAGCAGAAAAGGGGCTTACAGTTCATACATAGATGACAGAAGTCCAAGCCTTTGGAACTCACCTTGACAGTGAGAAACAGATAGGTAGATTCAACATTGGTAAGGCGACACCCACAGAGAGAGGCACGGGGTGGTGTTCACCACTAAAGAGGAACTTTTTCTGGAGAAATGAAAACTGGGTAGAATGTGAAAGAGAATCAGTGAGCAGCAGGGGGATTCACTCACCTCGGAATGATGAGTTCTGCTTCATGTCCATTTCTGCTCCTCTTTTGTTTTATTCTTATCCTATATGGTCTTTATGTGAAAACCAGACAGATCTCACAAATTAACATTTAAAAGTTTATACTAATTCTCTTTTTTTTTCTTATATGACTCTTGTTTCAATGACTCAAAAATCCACAGTATGTTTCAGTAAAAGCCAAAAGTCTACTCTATCTAGTCTGCTACCTTATTTTATCATATTTCAACCTTGTCCTTAGAAAGGAAAACAAAGAGCAAAGAGTCCACATTCCTAGGACTTCCTTTCTTCTCCAGTCTCCGCTTTCCAGCTTCCCATTTACTTGGCAGAGGTTTGCTGTGCATCTCGATCCATCTCTGAAAGAGTTGTTTTACAAATACCGCCAAGTTCCATGTTGTCAAATCCAAAGCCACTTCTCTGCCATCATTTCCCTGCATTTCCTGGCAAGACTCAACAGAAACTATTCACTCTGTGTTGAAGGCATTTTCCCACTGATCTCTACACCACAATTTTCATTTAGTTATTCATAATAGGCATAATGTGGGCTAAGAGTCAGCAATGACAATTCTGGTCCCTGAGAATTTTTATGTTTCTGTGGGGCCTCTGAGTTTTGCCTTTGGTGTGTCTTATAAACTTTAACTGGAAAGCAGATCTGGGGAAGAAAAGAGGTGGAGGGAGCTAGGAGAAGTGGAAGGAGGGGAAACTGTGGTTGCTATATACTGGATGAGAAAAAAATCTATTTTAATAAAACAAGTGAGATTATTTTAAAATATATATAAAATGAAACATTAATAGAAAATGCAGTTTATTTTATTTATTTACTTATTTTGTAAGAGTGGGCCTAGATAAGTAGCTCAAACTTTCTTTGATCTCAGGAAGTTCCTCCCTCATGTTCTTTAATGCTGGCATTTCAGCTTGAGTCAGTCACTACATTCATCGATTCATTTGAATGTTTTCAGGGTTTCTTATTCATACCTCGTTAACATATTTATAGATGTTCCTTGATCAACCACTTTCTGGACATCCAGGTATCTTACCTCAGAACAACACTTTCAATATCTTCATAGTACATGGATTTGACAGTCACTGCCTTTGTGTGGGTTAGGCCACCTGGATCATTGTGTAGTGGGAAATCTCAGACCAGAAGGAGTCAATGAATTTATAGAATTAAGGAAGTTAAATTCTCACAAGTATAAAACAAAAACTATTATTTTCATGAAACAGTCCAGTTATTGTTGAGGTATGACTTTATTGCAATAGAAAAATTAAAAGACTGGGTGTATTTCCATTTATTTCCTTTGATATAGTGTAAGTGATTTGCTAACTTGAATTTTTGTTTTTAAAATCATTCTCTTAAAACTGGGTTATAACTACCTTCATTTACTTTCAGATTAAAGTGTTCTGGTGATTAATTTTATTTTGATACATCCAGAAGAATACTTTAGGTGCTTAAATGTGTTTTATTTCTGTGCATGCATACATATTTCAGATTTGGTTGACATTACATGTAAAGTGATTCTATAGTTTGAAACATAAGTGGACTTCACGTTCAGTCTTATATGCTTACATGTGTTTATGGAAAAATGATTTGAAATGTAACATTGCAACCATCATCTGCATTTTATAGTCTTTGCCAGGCCTCAGTGCCATTTTACTTAGAGAAATTTCCATGTCTTTGGTTTATTGAGGTTGAACATGGTATAAACAGGCACATTGTTATTCGATTGCCTAGTGGCAAAATCATCTTTATATGGGCTTTGCTTGTGGCTTCTTGAATAACAACAGTGAAATACCAGGAACATGGGGACAAGTCACTCTAGGTAATGGAGCTAGCAAAAGAAAATAGGGGGTGATAAGCAAAATTGTAGCATTTATCATCATAGAATAGCCTCAGACTGATTTAGAATGATGTCTGCAGATGAAGGGTTCAATGGTCCTTAATGGCTACTTAGATACATGTGAAATACTTGTGAAAGCCTTGTGGCACATTCTTGGATCCTAATCCAAGTATCTTAAAACTAAACCCCAGATCTTAGCCAAAAAGACTGGGACAACACCCATCTCAAAATAAGAATATAATGGTCTGATGAAGGCAAACATAGAGATGGAATTTAGCTAGCTCTGGAATCTATTTTTATCTAGGAGATAGTTTCTTATTCCTTAGGTGATGGAAGTTAAGCCTGTGCTTAAAAGGCTAAAATTTTAATGAACAAGCAGAAAGAGAATCACACTGGAACTGTAGAATAACTATTGCACTCAGTCAAGTGGTTATGAATTTTTTTTGTCTGTGAATGCGTGAATTTGTTGCTGCCTTCTTGCATTCATTTTAAATGGTTTTGAATTGTTTTTGACAATTTCATGCATGAGTACAATGTATTACAATCTGATTTACTTCCCGGGGCCCCTTTACCCCCCGTACTTCTTTCTCCTCCCAGTTCTTACTGTTCCCAGTTAGCTCCCATCCTACTTTCTTGCCTCCTGTTGTATAGTCTTGTGCTGATCACCACAGTTACTGTGTTGTCACCATTGCAATGTCTATGTCACATCCTAAAGGTAACATTCCACAGTACTCTGCTCATCCTCCAGCTATTGCAGTGTCCTATCTCTTCTTCTTGGCTGTTTCTTTAGCAGCTAAGGAAATGATTTAGATGCTTCATGAAGAGCTGAACATTCAACAGTCATTTATTTTCAGCACTTTTAGCACTTGGAGTCTCTGCATTAATGGACACACATGAAAGAAAGCTTCTGCGATGATGGTTGAGAGCCACACAATTCATTTTTGCTATAAACAAAATATTTAGAAGGCAGCTTGCTTACATGTCCATATGTTATATAACATTTGCCTCAGGTTAAATAAAGTATCATCTCAGTTACTATACGACAGCATACCTGAACTTCTCACTCCTGTCGAACTGCAACTTAGGCCATTGATGAAACTTCCCATCAATTCCTCTCCACAGACTCTGGAACCCACTACTATGCTCTCAGCTTCCACGGAATCTGACTTGTTAGGTTCTATATATTAGTGAGTTAATATGGCATCTATTTTTCAATTTCTAGCTAATTTGAACCAGATGCATGAACCTGTAATATCCCTTTATTGGCATAGTATCAAAAGATAAAAAAAAATCACGAGGTCAAACACTACCATAAGAGACAAAAAAGTACAAATAACCTGTATTTATTAACTGACAAATACATAAAGAAATTTGGTATGTATGTACAACGGAAAGCTTCTCATTAACATACAAAATAAGAAGATGATGTTTGTAGCAGTATGGAGATAACTGTAGTTAAGTAAATAAGTCAGATTTTTTTCAATTACTGTGCTACCTAGTGAACTTAAATTTTAAAATTTTTCTGTAACAGATAGCATAAAACATTTACTGAAAACTTAAAACTTAATTGAGTTTTCTACCATGCGCAGTTACTTTTTTCACATACGTGTCTTATTTAATGGTCATGAAATAGAGTAAGGCTGTACCTCCTTTTTTCCATCTCACATATGAGAATCAACCCTGTGTGAAGAAATCTGCAAATTTTTACTCAGCAGGGTAAGGTGGAAATCAAACTTTATTCAACTTCTTTTAAACTTACATATGAGACACACAATTGTGGACAAGTAGACAATCTATATAATGTTTAACTCGGGTTAAACATACTCTATTTGTACTCACCCTCATCCAGCTTCCCAAAGCATCTTCTTTGCTTATTACACAGCACAGTGGAATGTCTGTTCACCTACAGAAAATACTTTGTGTCATTAAAGCTGAACATAAGCAGATTTATTAAAAATCTTTGAGGAAATATAAAAGCAAAATTTGGTGACTTAATGATCGGATGATGTTCGTGTTTTCTTATTTCACTGGATCATGTAGAGATTATATTTTCAAGACTCCACATTTTGGAGCTGAATACCCTTTGTCTTAGGGTCTGCTGCACTTTGGACCATTTCACATTCCGTTCCTGTGACTGACTGACTGATGTGCATGACTATGACAAACACTTGGCAGCCTTGCTGGGCGAGGCCTGAGTGTGAGGACTCAGGCTGTCATTAAACTGGGGCCTGGAGCCAAGGACTGAGTGCATGCTCCAAGCCCCGCCATCCTACTGGCCAAAGCACAAGTGCAAATTGTACTTGTGAATTTATCATAAATTATTATTTTTTTAATATAACATTTTAAACTAGACAAAGAAAATGCTCTCCCCATGGAATGGATTTGTAATATGAGTTTTACTTGATAAATAATGGGGCAAGCTACTGAGAGAGATTACAAATTGCATCTCTCAGGGGCTTTTAGGAGAAGAGCCATCTATACGGGATGAGTTTGAGGTAGGGCTGAGTGTGAATCTGGGAGGCAATTGGTATTGTGAAAGGAAAATTTCATAACAGAAAGAAGAACAAATTTTAGCTTTCATCTTTCCAGTAACTCTTTTTTTGTGTTTGTGATTTATACGACTTGATTAACGCTCAGCTCATGGTCTCTTTTTTTCATGCTGTGACTCTACCAGAAAGTGAAGACTTGGATAACTTGCATATTAAGAAAGCAAGTCTACAGTAGGTTGAGGGAATTGTACTCAAATTTCTTTAATGAAAACTAGCTTCATAGGAGGCTAACAACTTGTTATTAAATTGGGGAAAGTGAGTAAAACTTGTTTTAAATTTCAAGGTGATGTAAATAATGTTTGACATATCAATTTTGAATAGTTTGGGGAGTTAACAGACATCAACAATTTGTCAAGTACAGAAGCATGAAACCAATTCCGTACAATGTATGATGGGTGGGATATCGTAGAAAACAAACTCAGCTCGCTAGATTTCGAGTATGATATTCACTTTTGAACATTCAGCATTTCTATGTTTTATGAAAATTCTGGTTTCATCAAACCTATTATAGGAAATATGAAAACATAAACACTCGTTAATCCATCTAGGAAAGATTTATTTGTGCCAACATGTGTTAGAGTAGTGCTTAGTGCTGAGCATGTTAGCAAACGTACAACAATAATGAAATTCTTCCCCACACAAAAGCTTATATTTTATGGCAGGAAGGCATATAATAAACAATTACATAATAGGAAAATATGTACTATGGATAAAAAATAGAAAAACATCTGAGTTTGTTTGAGTGACTCATGTACAGCACATGGAGGCCAGAAGGGGAAGGCATGGCTTCTGCAGCTGGACTGTCAGCATAGATGTGTGTGTGTGTTTCTTGATTTCCCAATTTTGAGATATACATTTCCTCAGAACATCTAAATAGAGTCTTGATATATATATATATATATATATATATATATATATATGTTTAGGCTTATTTTGATCAAATTCATCCTATACAATTGATTCAATATTCACATCCCCAAATTGGGGAATCAAATGAACTCTACCTCATTACTGTAAAGAGTAGACTATCTGTACTTAGGATCATAAGGAACTACAACTGTGAAATCAATGAGAATATAAATTTTAAAGAAATCTATGAAAGGAGCCATTTCCTTTCATATTAACTGTATTATCAGGCATGATGAAGCACAGCACAGGTAGTGAACAGAACATAAATGTTGTCTGTGATATTGTTGTATAACTTCACTATATTTCTATTTGCACAAACCTATTTAAAATCATTCTGAATAACTTTGATAATAATTTATAAAATCCATATTGCCTACCTAAAACTAGTCCAACTAACTTTAAACCACACATTTGAAAACTTAAATTCTCTTTTCATGGTACTATCAGGCAAACTGCTACCATTATACAATTAATTTGTGTACAAGGAGAATTCTGTAGCCAATGTATTCCGAATCTGCTTAATTAATTAATTATCATTAATACAAAAGAATATGTTCTACACAAGACTGCAAGGTAAATCAAGCTCCAACATATCTATTTCCCTTGAGTTCTTTGTATCGATTATTGTAATTGAACTGTGATCATTTTAGGATGACATCCTACAGAAAAGACAACTGTGATGAGCAGGAGAGAAGTAAACATGTATGCGGTTCATGACATTTCCCACGAATGCCAAACCTACTGTGAAACAGAGATGATCCTGAAAACAATAATATAAGATTATTCTCTATTCAATATGCGTGGTTTTGTACTACTTATCCTATTCCAGTGGGTGGCTCATTTCATAGAATAAGAAATGTTTTGATTAGAAATAAATACAGTTTTCTTAGTGTGTGTGTGTGTGTGTGTGTGTGTGTGCGTATTTCATTGTTCTTAAGGTGAGGTGTTTTGAACACAGTAAGATTGACAGAGCTACATGTAAGCCAGGTGGCCCTCAGGAAATAGGTAAAAATAGATTTTGAGTATTCCATATGTATCAAACTTGCTTTGTTGCTTTGGAATCTTCTGAAGTTGAAAGGATTATTCTAACCTACCTGTAATCTATGTTTCTTTCAGAACCATTTTACCCTGAAGTTTCATTTAAAAAGGCAGAAGAATGTCTGTTTCTGTTCTGGACTAGCTTTTTTCTGTTTCCAAGAATAATCAGAAGAGCAGGTTTTAAGAACTGGTTAGTACCTTGGATAGTTCCCGAGCCCATCTCCCTCATTTAAATTCATGGCTTCATTAGGTCTTAATTCCAGAGCATTCCAGTGATCTGAAAGTAGTCTTTCCCCTCCATTCCTTTCAGGGGATCTCTGACCTAAAAGAGATTCAGTTAACTTTATTTAGTACTAATTTTCAATTCTTATTTGATATTGTCTGTAAATGGCTTCAGTGGAGTGATGAATGGGATACGGCACAGGGGCACAGCATGGTGACAGATTGCTCTTCTTCATTCTCCTCACTAACCCTCTGCCCTCTGTACATACATGGTGTTTTTTCTAACGCATGCCATGGGGATTTAATGACCCCAGGAGCTCTCTTGGTTTTGTAATAACATATTTTGAGAAGTTAATCAGGAATTTAACCAACAGGCATTAAGAGTAGAAATTTAAAGCAATTTCACAGCATGGGGTATAATTGGTTTCTTTTGTACTTTGCTCTGTTGCTCAGCCAAGGATATTGTATAATCATACATTTGCTCCAAAATGTATTATCCTTTACTTTACATAATCTAGCTAGATACAAATATCAGGTAATAAATAGACCATATTCTAATCTTCAGATTGTTGTTCTATAAAATTAACTCCTCCTAATGTTCACCCATATTTTAGAACAATGAGAAAAATATGTTACTTTGCCTTGTTTGTCATTAAGGGAAATGCCATCTCCTTTACGTCATATGTACAGAATGCTTGTCCCATCTTATTTACTTTTTGTTTTTATTACTTTGTTCTTTCTAGACACAAAAACGAGGAAGAATTTACAGTAATGTCTAGACTCCAGATCTTCTTTTCATGAAGGTCACTGTTGAGCCAGATGCGTGTTATCCAGCAGAGGCGTCCTCTCCTCCTATAATCCTACTGACAATTGCTTTGCATCACTGTTTATCTTATTTTGGAAGAAATTCTATGAAATATCTCTGAAATATTGAGAAAAAAACAGGTCAAAAATCTCATGAGGCAGCATGTTAGAAGAAACAGAGAAAGAAAAATGTCACATATTTTAAGTAGTCTAATATATCTTTTTAGTTTGGGAGTAACTACAATTGAGCAACAATACTAATAAAACAAATCTGCCTTGCTTCACTTAATTTTTGAAACAGAAAAAAAATGCTGACCTAATTGACTGATGTGCTAACAGATACTCAGAGAATACAAACCCTTTCATTCAAAGCATGCAACCTTGCATTCTTACACTTTCTAAGCTATATATCCCTTACAATCTGTTTCATACATGAGAGATTTAAACTGTTAAGACATAGAGTATCATATAATAGTTCTAATAATGAAACCAAACTATAATCCACCCCAAAATTAACATGTAACTGTTCAAATGTCTGAAGTCAATTGCACTATCATTCTAAAAAAACCACAGTTTAATATATTGTGGCATATAGTAGAAGACCTTTGTGATTCTAATGATGAGTGACAACTCTTGTGAAATATAGAAAAAGTCATAATTTGACATGAGAAAAGTTAAAACATATTGCAGATTAGAAAATGTATATCTATTAAGTGTGATAGGTAACATTATTATTCAAATAAATGCTCATTTCTTACAATTCTACAGAACTTTTGAATAGGGCAAACATTTTTCTGGGAGTATTATGTCATGGACACATTTTATCATAGAAATCTACGTAAAATCAATAAAGGTATTCATATCTGTGACTACATTATTAACCGTGTAAATAAGGTATAAAATGAATGAAGCACTATGATTTGTTATCAAAGTTTCAAGTAATGATTGAAAATGATAGGTACTACTAGCCAATAATGTTTATGTGAAAGAAACAGCAATGGATGTTTAAAAAATTAACACCACATTTATTTCAATCAGTAAATTAGATTCAACATGAGCAAACTTTGAAGGCCAAAATTGTCTTGAATTTTTCTCATAACAAAATAATGTTTGCAAGAATGTCTCCTAAGTCATCTTCAACCAAACATTTAGAAAGAAATCTTTGTACTCTGAATCAATGACTGTGTCAAACATCAAAATGACTCAAATGTTTAGAAGAATCATCTATCATCTTTTTCCTTTGAAAATGTGATGTGTTCCAGTTATGAAAAATTCGAGCAATATTCCAAAGTACAAAACCAGAAAAATATCCTCAGAATTTCATTAACCAGATATAGTATATAATTCATGGCACTGTAGTCATATTTGTTATTTTATGTTTTCAGATAATATGTAATGTATAAAGACTTGGGATAAAATGTTACCCAATATTAAATAAACAGTGGTTTTGCTGTAAACCAAGAATCATAAACAGAGATAACTTCTTCTCCATTTAAACAAAGTATTAAAACTCAGTGATAAAATTTAATAATCTGTATTGGTTTGCTATGTTATTTTCATCATGCCTAGTTTGAACTCCACGGTGGCAAAATGGATATATGAGATACAGATGTCTACATTCAAAGGATGAAGAAAATAAAAGTGATATCCTGCAGTGAGTTTGTATAGTGTTATCAAGAACACAAAGGTTTTTTTGGAGAATTATCTCTAGCAGCTTTCAGTTTATAGCTCGCCAACCACACAATTATATTTCTATACCCAGGTAGAACTGGAGTTAAGAAATGAAATTTACTAGAGAAAATGTTTAGATATATTAAAAAGATGTCCATGGTGTAAAGAACAATCACATTCAATCCTGATATTTCCAATAAACATTCAAAATTTTGCTTTACAGAAAAATCCAAAGTAAAATCTCAGGGAAATATTGAATTATATTCTTATAAAATAGGTTTTGTTTTGTGAGATTACTTGTAGTATTTGAAAAAATTTATATTTATTGAAAAATACCAAGAGTAAACACGATTATTTGTATGTATGAAGATACGGATAAGCTCAGGCACTTTCTTTTATGTAAGAGGATTTCTTGCTTCCTTTTCTGCATGTATACTAAGAACAGAATTTTTATGTTTTGTAAACACCTTATTTAGCGATTTAATGACTCATCAAATTAATACATGTCTGTGACCTTTCTCCCTTAGTATTCTAATTTATATTGATAGTCAAGAATGTTGAGATGCCTAGAATTTATATTGTTTCTGAGGTATAATCTCTGTAATTGTTTATTTGTTTATTTAAATCTTTCAAATATTTATTGAGTCATTTTATGATGGCTTTCATTTTTGGTTTATTTATGTGTCGTAATTAATTATATTTTCTGATAAAAATTTAAATACTAAGAATAAGAATATGTTAAGAATATTGTCTTAAGTAATACATTTTCCAAGTCACTTGCTCTGTGTTTCATCTAGTCATTGTTTTGTAAATAATTGTTATGGTAGTAAGTTATAAGAGCTTTAGTTAAAATTTTCTTTACTCAGAATTTATTTTATTTCTAAGAATTTATTCTTAGAAGCTCATGGCATATCTGCTGCTGACTGCCTCTGGTACCACCAAGACCAAACAAAACTTTGCCACAGATATGGGGAAGGACCCTCTTACCCTTAAAGGGAATGGCCCAGACTCAGTTCCCTTATGGGGCCGAGGACTGATATGCCTGTCCGATACCACAGAAGGCACAGCTAACCGGCTACCAAAAAGATTAATGAAAAAATAGATACCCCCACAAAGCCAGGCCCAACCATAAATACGATGAATAACAATTTACATCCAGGGAAGAGAAATCTCCCTGAGAATCCCCTTCTTTTTCCTTTCCAGGTAAAAATGAATCACCCGTGATGTCTGCTGTTAGAAGTTCTAATCCAGATGCTGGCCTCCGAACTTATACTACTCAGACCTTTGAAGGGCCACTGACAAAAACATCAAAAAGCTAGAGATTGACATCACTAATCTGAAGAAATCTCTCGTTTCGCTGTCTAAAGAGACCTCCTAAAATCGCAAAGATCCTTATTGGACTTGATTTACTCTAGTATAATAGAAAAGGCTGCATACAGCTCTTGACTGTGTACAACCCTCAAAGAAGGAGGTTGCCTTTACATAGACAAGACAAGAAGGGTTAAAGAGAGCATGAAATAGGTAGTGACGGCACTAAGAAAAATCAGAGAGAGAAAGAGACAGATGAATGCTGGTACAAGAATTGGTTTGCAGCCTCTCCAAGGTTGTCAACCCTATTTCCTTCCATCTTGGGACCATTATTTGGGTTCTTTTTGCTTTTTTCTGCTGGTCCCTGGCCCTCAAATAGGCAGACTAACTCTGTGATACAACAGATAAATAATCTGGTAGCAAAACCTACTCAGATACATTATTATAAGTTAGCTATGGAGGACCACGAGACTCAAGATGAGGTTGTTACTTTATACAGGGTGTTCCCAAAACCCATCTCCACCCAACCTAAAAGGGGGGACTTCTGCCCCTAGACCAAGCAGAGAGGGACCACCCAGAACCCCCTCTGACAGGCGATCTGAATTCTTGCTTAGGCTGTGAGGCTAAGCACTGCAAGGGAATATCAATAAAAGATAAAAATATCTCTCTGGGTTCCCTGAGGGACAAGCCTGACTGCATAGGGGTTGATGTCAAAAGTATCCCCTCTCCAGGAAAAAGACATCAACGACAGGGGTACTGGAACCATTACAAGGTCCCTTTCAAATACTGGAGGTCAGGCCTCTTTCCCTGCCTTCGCAAGTTTAGAATTACCACAGCCCTTCTATACTTAGAGAAGGCAGGAGATGTCAGGGGCAGCCCTGCTTACCCTCTGAAGGCCTAAAATCAGCCATGGGCCTAAAAATCAGCAATAGGCCTGTCATACATGTATACTAACACCAAGTCTTGGGTCTCAGTGGAAAAACATCGAAATAGATGGCTATAAGCTAATGTAAACAGGCAGCTTTTGGTGGAAGTTTATAAGCCTGAGTAGTCATAGACCTTGTAAATAGGTAGCCTGGGCAGACAATACCAACTTAGATAAGGACAAGTGAGTCATAGGCAGAGTCATAGTGACTTGTCCCCTGAACCTTCACCCAGCTGATGATATCTGTATTCCTCCTGATCACCCACACTCCAGTGTCATTCCCTTCCCCACGTCCTGCATTTCTGTGTTTATAACCCCTGTGTGAATGAATTACGATTTGAGAAAAAAATAAATTATTAAAAAAAAAGAATTTATTCTTAGGAAAACATAGATGTTTTATTTATTAAATGACTGCAAAACCTAGACTCTTAGTTGCTTATGTAGTATTTACATTCAACATATATTAAATCTACTTCATTTCATTGTCACAAATCTACAAATACTGTGGGAAAAAATTGGAAATATTATAAGACCCAGGAGAGTTGGTGGTGGAGGACACCGGGAGAACAAGGTCTTGTGAGTCAACTAAGCAAGGCATCGATGAGCTAAGAGTCTGAATCAGGCAGATATAAAGTCTAATGGTCTGTACTAGGTCCTGTGTGTATGTGTGTGTGTGTGTGTGTATTATAGTTATTACTGTAATATTTTATGGGACTACTGACTGTAAGAATGAGTGGGTCTCTAACTCTTGTGCTTGCTCTCAGAACTATTTTTCTCCTGTTGGACTACCATGTTCAACTTTGATATGATAGTTTTTGTTTCATCTTATTATATTTTGTTTTATAATGTTTGGTTATTATCTCTTAGAAGCCTGGTATTTTCTAATGAGAGATAGATAGATAGATAGATAGATAGATAGGTAGATAGATAGATAGGAAGTAGATACGGAGGGGAGGAGAGATGGGAGAAATTGGGAAGAGTAGAGAGAGGAGAAACTAGAATGAGAATATATTATATGAGAAAAGAATCCATTTTATTAAAACAAAAGATAAACAAGAGAAAAAATATTATCTTATATTTTATAACAAAGCTGAAGTGTAAGTAATATAAATGATTTTTCTAAATCTAATTAATATTAATATACATTGAATTAAAATATTAAATTCAATGTTCTGTTATATAGCTCTGAAAAGGAATTGAGGAGAATATATCTCTGGCTGAAAGCTTCTGTACTGTTACAAGAACTTAAGAACATTACAAAGTTCTTATTATAATTTTTATTGATTTGAATAGAAGAACTTGTGATACCACCCTGTGATGAAATGTTAGTCCCTATTAGGATAGCATCACAAAGATGGAACTCTGGGAAGACAGTATGTCATGTGAAACCTCCATAAAAGAATGAGAGTTTTATGAGGAAGAGAACAGAACCACCCCTCTCTTTTGCAAAGTGAGAGTGCAAAGAGAAGTTCATTTTCTACATTCCAGCAGATCCTCTCCAAAGTCTACTACATTCCCACTCTCAGACTTATATTCTAAAGTTGTACAAAAATAACTCTCTATCTTTCTAAATTATAAATTGTTTGGCACTTTGTAATAGTAATCCAAAATAAGATGTCAAACTCAATATATCAAATATATTCCTTATTCTATGCACAGTTAGTTACCATCCAACAATGACAAACATTCTCATAAAATCAACATCAAAAACTTTTCATAGCTAAAGTAACTCTACTATGAAATGGATATTTTCAAGACGTGACATTACATTGTTTCATTAAAAAGTAGTTGGTATATTATTTTGCTTGCAACATTTAAAAACAATCTCCTCAAATCCTGTGAATTGCAGAGTTTTCATACTTTAACATGTTTTTTCTTGTTCTATAAGATTGTCACGTTTTTCAGAAAATTTTATATAGTAGCTTGGCTTTAATTATGCCATGTAAAATACTTTCAATTATTGTGTTCTTACTTACTAGAAGAACTTCTCTATGTCCAATAGGTTTAAGAATAAAATAACATTTTTTCTACTTTCCAGGAAAACACTAAAATGTTTTAAAGTAATCTGATATATTAAATTTTAAATTCTTTTGGCTTCTTGTATCTTTTCTTTCTAGAGAGTGAAGACTGCTTAGCCTTCTTAAGAATTTAATATGATGAACTTTTAGCTATTTTCATTAAAACTACTTATAGGACAGTTCAGTTTTCAAAGAAAAATGATGTGACATACCTCAGATTACAACAAATGCAGGAGATTTCCTTAATGTGATTTATTTGTTTTTATACTGTCAACTCTATTCCTTTTGGGTGACTATTATCTTATTATTACATATGATAATATATCTTCTTTATTGAGGCCTATGTCAAACATTCTATTAAATATTTTAAATACAACTTAATTTCAATTTACATAAGTACCACATAAATCTATGTTCTTATGTGTTTCAAAATTTAAAAATATATAATGGTAAATATGGGATGCAATAAATAACTTCGAAATTCCCCACACTGAAGGGACTCCTAAAGGAGATACATTTAGGGTTTTTCTAGGAAAATATTAGAGAAGAAACTTCTGTGGTGTTGTAATGATTACAAATAAATTTAATTCAGATAAATTTAACTCATATTTTGTTAATTGTAGTAAAATATTTGAAGTCATTATTTATATTTACTAGCTAAAGGACATAAACTGGTAGAAATGAAATAAAACACTGAGTAAGCACAACAAAGGTAAAATGTTGAATGCAGCACATAGATTATTGAGATAATTTTGTGCATAGTTCTAATAAAAGTTCCTTAGCATTCAGGCGATGAAATGGGTTCTTATGCTTGTGACAGAAATTTTGAAATTTCATTGTAGGGAAATGGCATCCAGGACTTAGTATACATTGAAAGATGTGTTTGAGAACAAGTATCAGTCTTAAACAACCCAGATAACTTTACTATGTTTTTCCCCTTGGTAAACATATCCATTGTGTGGCTGAAGCTGGCCTGAAACTTGTGATCCTCTTGCCTGAGTCTTCCACATACTGAGAGTATTTTGTATTCTACCAAGTCCAGTGACTATAACTTTGAATGACTAGCATTTTCATCAACTGCACACAACAAAAGATATACTAAATTGGCCTGGGGTGGGGAGCCCATGAGGCCGCAAACCCACATGGAGACCTGGAAGAAACTAAGACATGCTGAGAGCAGGGTAACAGACAAATTGATTATCCAGTACTAAATGGCTATTCTTTAAAACAACATATGAGTAACATTACATGGGCAGGTTGTGTGTGTGTGTGTGTGTGTGTGTGTGTGTGTGCAAAAAAATTAATAAAAATTGTCAATGAATTTGAAAGAAAGCAGTGAGGGGTATATGGCAAGGTTAGGAGAGAAGAGGAGGAAGGGGGATGTAGGAGAAACTGCTGGCCTCACTGACAAAGCGAAGTAGTGTCTGCCTCCATATAAGGCTTGCAGATGCAGGGAACTTCTGCATGAGTACCTAATTGAAGACTGCCTAAGAGCCCAAAGATTGGGGACACAGACAATTCCAGCCAATCAGGAACTGGCTCTTGAATGAGTTGGCTTGCTTGGGACCAATGGTGGAGGGTATAAAGGGTGCTCCCTGAGAATTAACAAGCTTGCTACCATGTTCTCAACTGCTCCTGGAGTCTGAGCCAAATTCACACCAACTCATTCCAACCCCAAGGGTTAGTAAGGTAGGTCAAGTGATCCAGGGCTCAAGCAGCATGGGAGAATGATGTAATTATATTATATTATATTATATTATATTATATTATATTATATTATATTATATTATAATCTCAAACTGCAACAAAGACCCTAACCCCCCCAAAAAAAACCCGACCTATTCAGCGAGTCTTTATGTACAGCATCTTTATCTCTGTATGTAAACTTTGTCAATCTTAAATCTGAAATTTTCATATTAACTTAATTGGTGTATTTTGAAGATTTAATTTGTTATGCTTTAAAGATTTTCAAAGATAGCAGAAATAATATGGAAGATCTTAGAAACCCGAAGTGAAGTATCTTTCAGAAGTGAAGGTGGTTTCTGATTTCAGTTTATATTATTTACCTGTGTTTGATTGTAGAGGAATTTAAATTTAGGCTTCAACCTTTATGGAACTTTTAAAATTTCATATGCTAGAATTTAAATCATTTCCAGTTTTACTAGAAACCCCTATATGAAAGAAAAAAATTAAATACTTTGTAGGTTAATGCAAGCAGTGTATGCTTTGAATTTTTCCAAACCCTTTTTTGAAACAATAACAGAAGTTCAAACAGTATTTGTTTTGTTTTGTTCTGTTTTTCAAACTGTAAAAGGGAGAAGACTTTGAGATCAGTTAATACTCCTTCTCACTCTTAGTCCTAATTAAAGAATAAACACAGATCAGTTACCTCCAAGGTCATGAAATTGGCTTAGGACACAGCTTGGTACGACAGGTCTATATTCTCAACTACTAAAACAGGAGGATTGCAAGTTCAAGGCCTGTCTAGGCAGTTTAGTGATGCCATGTCTCAAGGTAAATGATGACTTAGCTTATTATTCAGTGTTACAGTACTTTTTGAGCATGTGGGAGATCACAGGATCTGTCTCCAGTACTGCAAAAGGACAGCAAAAATACCTTGTCTTTCAATTTCTGTTCCACTTGAACGTTAGATAGCCAGGGCAGATGAAAAATACAGACTCGAACTTGGGTTCAGGTCTCCATGAGTAGCTGAAGGCACCACAGACACCTGCTAATGTGAAGTTCTGCAGAAAGAGTGTCAGATAGTAAGGCAGACAATGATCAAGTAGAAGTGAGGCCTGAGTCTGAGGTCTGTCTCCTTGTCATCTCCACCTCTCCCACTATCAGCCTGGGTCAAGTGAATACTGGAACTCTTTGTCTAGTTTTGCATCATAATTGATTATGCTCTAGGTGCAAGTAGATATCACTATTTTACAGTCAGAAGAAAATTTGTCTTGGATGTGTCATTTAAAAAAGTCATTGTAATAGTGAATGTCTACAACTTCTATGTATACCTTTCATGAATATGCTCTGGAAAGGATGGAAGACTGGCATGATCTTAGTAGGAGATATTGGGTAATATAATTCATTAGATTACTATGTTTTAACATAAGGAATATTCACATTAGAATATTAGAAAATTCATATATAATTTTGATATAGATTAATTATATCAATAGATTATGATAGAAATAATCTATTTTTAGATGGAAAGTGAAAATCCGTATTTCTAGTTATTTAGTCTAAAGCAATAGTGATTGACTGACTTTATAATAATGTTAGTATAGCAAATCTTGGAAAATATCACTAACAAGTATTGTAGATTATTGTGTACCTTTAGAATGATCATATAAAATATAATATTGACAGAAAATATTACTAAACAATTTTATATGTAAGTGTTAGGCTCTAAAATTATATTTAAGGGATATATACACTCAGTGTGCTTAAATGGATATTAAAAGGAGTATGTGTCATATTGTGACAGTTTTCTTGGTAGGGTTTCCTAGTTTTTCTTTAAAGATACTTCAAACTAGGTATCAACAAAGAAGGAAAATACAATAAGTGAACATAGTAGAAAATAGGATAGATATAGGATAGCATGTGGTTATTAAAGCTGAATGTAATTTCATTCATGGATTAAATCATCATTCCTTGGTAAACACAGAGAGATGACTGTACGTCCTTTAAGAATCATAGTCCATTTTACTGGTAACAGTTTTGTTATTCTTTCAATAAGCAATGCTCACTCTTAGTGCTTGACTGGGCTAGATAATTGGTATGACACCCACCCATACTCTGTAAAACAGGTCACAGTCTCCCTTGGAGTATTTTTGTTGATATTTCTGATTTATTGGACCCAATATATTTAGGGCATTGAGTAAGGAATTGACTATTTTGGCATTACTCTAATGGCCCCTACTTTCCAGTTACTTACCGTATTACAGCCATAGAATCCAAAACTGGGGAGCCACATCTGCCTCTTAACCTAGCTACGTCAGTTCCTTTGCCAAATCCAGTCCCACACATGGACAAGAAGATCCCTTGTGAATTCTCAACTAGTGGCAAATGCTTTTGGTGGAAGCCAGAGCAGATGAGGATAGCAAATATGTTATGAATAAAGTTTCTTAATGTCCTACAGGTCTGGCAGGAGTTCACCTCTAGGCACCCCTGGAGAGTACTTGTGAGCACAAAGTAGGATCTTACGCAATGGACTCAGTTGTATTAGTCATATTTACTTACCTTATAAAACCAAGATTATATCTCTCAATTGTTTTAAAGACAGCTGCAGCTTGTGTATCTATCCCTCTGGGTACTCTCAGACTTGGGTTATATTTTCTCAACTGGTTGGATCCGTTCAGACCCTGGCTACCACATTGCTATACTGCAGCAAACAAATTATTCACAGCTTATTATTTCTATGATTCACCACAGAGGGAACTTCAGGTTTAGAAAATTCCTAAATGTTGTAGGGAATGGAAAACTTTGAAACTGTCATAACAAGTTTTACCAAGAAGCCAAGAATTTAGGGTAGAGACTTGGCTTTGAGCCATTGATGAGAAAGTTGATTCTTTGAATAGTAGGTACTGGATAGCATGGAAGAACAGAGAAAAGTGAACAAATCAGAATTCAGATCAAAGGACACAAAAATCACCTAGATGCTATGGATGCATTGTGTTTATAAAGAATTATATAGATTATGTCACAAATGTAATCTTTCACACTTCCAGTTTTGCCATCATTTGGCATTGATTAATGTCTTATGTTGGAATTATTAATTATGCAAAGGTTGTAAGCATTTTTGTCTATAGAAGATGAGGCAATAAATATTTTGAGTCTTTTGGACCATAAGGTCTCTGTTGCAACTACTCAGTGGATGTTGTAGCCCAAAGTCTTCAGAAGCAATAAGGACAAATGGATCTTGCTTACTCTTTGAATTTTCATTTCCACAAGCTGTAGGTCAGGTCATGGAAAAGCATCAGCGATTGATACTTTATGGTCTAAATATCTATTATGTTTTTGATACCATTCTAAACACTTATAATTAAACTGTGTAATTATGTTGAATCATGGAGTTTAAACTTCAACATACTAAAAATCCTGAGTTATTTTTAATTTAGGTAACTTAAAATTTATCTCTCTTTTTGCTTAGTCCACAAGTAATTTATGAAACAGTCAATGTAATTCATGTGTCTCTATTTTAGGAATAGTCTGTGACCTCCTTTATTTAGGAAGTATTTGTACATTTTCATGGGACTGTGTCAAGTCTGGATTTCATATAGGAAGCTTCTCTTCAAGTATCAGTTGAACATAATCACAGCATGTTGGTAAAATAGTTTTACTAATTATTCCTAAAATTTAAGGTTCTAATAAAAATTATTGAATGATATGCAATTAGGGATCTTTATAAGCTAAAAGTGATTCTAAGGGACAATGACAGCTTTGATGACTCATCAAAGGCCCATTCCTAAACATTTTGTAGCCAGAATATATTTTATAGAACAAATCAGTCCATTTGCTTCGAAGATCATTGATCTTCATTGGCCTACTCTCACATTCATATTTATTCTACACTTTGTATCTGTATCAGACAGAAAGTCTTTGTAGCTAAACACTATACTGATAATTGGATTCTATGTTTTGCCAATTAATGTTATCATATGGAAAGGTCATGGATTCTCTGAGCTAACAAGGATTTAGAAACTATGTATATTTTTTCACTTCATACCATGTAGTGGATATTGTCCAAATTTATAATTTTTTCCTCTGGTTGATATTTTACACTAAGTAATTCGTTGGAAAAAAGTTAAGAAAGTCATTATTTATTGAATTTTATAATGGAATATTTAAAATAAAGTTTATTGAAAATACAGAAAGAAAGTTGTTTTTCTTCTAAGCTTTTAGAATTTTTTGCTAAGTGGAAAATAAAATTAGATGCAACTGTAAATTTGATCTTTATAAATTACTTTGAATTCTGTGGCCTAATTGTATATGTTTATATTAAAAACTAGAAAAACTATTGGCCTGCCAATATATAAAAGTGTTAAGGATGTCTGCATTCTATGTGGTATTTGTTGTTTTTTGTTTATTTATTTATTTACTTATTTATTTATTCAGTTTACATCCCAATATCAGCCCCACTCTCATCCTAGTCTCTCCCTCTTATAGCTCCTCCCTCCAGTCCACCACCCCTTCTTCTCTGAGATATCCCCTTCATACATCAACTCACTTCTGAACTAAGTGAATCTCTCTCACTGAGGCTAGACAAGGCATCCTAGTTAGGAGAATGGGATCCACAGGTAGGCACCAGACACAGGGACAGCCCCCACTCCAGTTGTTGGAACCAAGCTGTTCATCTGCTACATATGTGCAGGGAGCCTATGTCCAGCCCATGCTCACTCTTTGATTGTTCTTCAGTCTCTGGGAGACCCCAAGAGTCCAGGTTAGTTGACTCTGTTGGTCTTTTTGTGGAGTCTCTATTCTCTTCTGGTCCCTCAATCCTTCTCTCCAACTCTTTCAGAAGACTCTCAAGCTCCATCTTATGTTTGGCTGTGTTTCTTTACTTCTGTTTTTGTAAGCTGTTGAGTAGAGCCTCTCAGATGACAGTTATGCTTGGATTTTGTCTGAAAGTATAACAGGGTTTCATGAATAGCGTCAGGGACTGGCTCTTAACCATGGAATGAGTCTCAATTTGAGCCAGTCATTGGTTAGCCATTCCCTCCATCTCTGCTATCTTTGCTCCTTCACATTTTGTAGGTAGGATACATTTAGGTTGAAGGTTTTGTGGGTAGATTGTTGTCCTTATTCCTCCACTAAGAGACATACCCAGCTACAGGAAGTGGCTGCTTCAGGATCCATATCCCCTACTTCTTGGGGTTTCAGCTAAGGTTACACCTATAGACATTTTATCCCAGGTCTTTGGTGAGACATAGAAACCAATCCCCCACAGCTGATTTTTGTTCTGTCTCCCCTGATATCCCTACACCTGCCATCCCCTTTCCCACCCAGTTCTCTCCCTCCCTCTACCTCCAGTATCTATTTTATTTCCCTTTCTCTTTTTTTGGGGGTATAATTTGATATTTTATTTACTTACATTTCAGATGGCATCCCTTTTACACATCCCCCCCCCCCAGAAACCCCTATCCCATCCTCCCACCTCCTTTTTTCTTTTATACCATTTTGATTACATGCAAGTATTAAGGTCAGTTCTAGGTTGAGGAACTAGCAATACAATAGATGCAAATAGTCTAGGAACAAGCAAGACAATAAACACAAATAGTCAAAGAACAAGCAAGGCAATAAAAAAAGGCCAGTGATCACTCCCATGATCACTGTTTCTAAGGGCTTATCAGGGTGACCAAAATATTTGAGCCTACTTCCCTGTCCAAGCCCAAAGTCATTTTCATGCCTGAAGCCTATTTCTTTGTTCTAGCCTAAGATTTAGATTCTTGCCTGAAATTACTTCTTTGTTCTAGCCTAAGGTCATATTCCTGCCAAGCAGCCTACTTCCTTGTCCTTGGCCAATGTCATATTCCTGCCAAGCAGCCCATTTCCTTGTCCTTGGCCCATGTCTGATTCTTGCCAAGCAGCCCCAAAGGCTCTCTGCCTCTCCCCCTTTTTTATTTCAAAAAGAAGACTGAACCTGTTTTAGGTCATTCTGACAAGAAAGCCTTCCTTACCAGTCATGGAATATGCATTATCCAAAGCAATGAATTTCTGTCTTAGGTTGGTAAGGCTCTGTTCAGAATCTTACCTGTCCTTGGTTTGCCAGCCTGTGAAATTAATAACTGTCTGGTGGTCCATTTTCTGTTTCAAGTCATTACTTTGGCTGCCAAAATGTTGATGTTGTTTTGTTAATCATTTACCAAAAAAAAAAAAAAATTCACTAATGTGTTGAGTATACAAGAGGATTTAGATAGGCATTTGGAACATAGAATTAATGTTCTTTATCCCATGCAAATTATTGGAAGGAGGTTCAGAGTTTAAGAGTAAGAAACCATCTCGAGTGTCATGTCAAATACCAATGAAATTGTGTTACTTTTAAAATTTACAATGATAGTCATTATAATTAGGAAAATGTTTAATGACACTTGCAGGGTATCTGGCCTAAGTATAACACTTCTCTGGATGTTTTAACTATGCATAGTGAGATTATGAATTTAAAGAACACTGCTCTGCTGAGCTTTGGTGCTGCAGATACTGCTGATAAAATTATCTATGGCTTGAGGTCAGTATTTCTATTTCGATCAAGCTTCAAGATTGGCATATATAGCTTGATCATGCTAGCCCTTTTTGTTCTGGGAATACTTTTATTTTTACCCACCATGTTATTTCCCCTTCTGAGGATGATTTAACTATCTTCTTTTGAGCCCTCCTTGTTATTTGGCTTCTTTGGGCTTGTTGATTGCAGTGTGGTGTTCTTGTATTTTATATTCTATGTCTAAGAATACCATATGGTCTGATTTATATTCTGTTCATGTACAATGAAAGCCAAATGAGTGTTAGGGTGTTTATTGCCAATAAAAGTGAGGCACATCTCTAATATGTGACAAATGCTTTATTAGTAAATTATATAAAATACTGAGTCATAAAGTAGTATTTTATATAATTTACATAAGAAAAGCCACCATATTGATGATTCTAGGCCATGCCAGTGATTAAAATAATTAACCATTCCAAGTCCCTCTTTTTTGCCTAAACTCAAAATTAGGAAATCTTGCAAACAGTGGTGTGTGAGTTAAAACTAAAATATAAAGAAAATACATTTTAGCATTTTAACATGGCATTTTCTCATATTAGATAACAACTACATGTTCAATTTTCTGCTAGCGTCACAAAAGTCTAACATACTTAATCTGTAGTCCTTAAAGAAATAGTTTACTAACCCAACTTTAAACAATTGCTGTAATTCATGTTTTCTTTGATTCATGATATGTATTATACATATACAAGATATATATGCCTGTATGTGTGTATATATGTATATGTAAAGTTCATATACATAAATATATGAAATACAAATGATACTTACGTTTGAAATAAATACATCATTATCATTAATGTTTAACAACATTATGACTTGCATAAAATGACACAACTGAGCTCCAGTGTAAAAGGAATTTACTGCTTGTGGTGACTTCTGACTGAGTTTTGAAGATTCAGGAGCTGATACTTCCAGCCACTGGTCCTATTTCAATCTGACTGTGTTGTACATTCTCCTGTGTAAACATTTTTTAAAAAATGACTTGATTATAAACACAAAGAAGAGAAGTTTAATAACTTCAGTGTGACAGCCTATGTGTGCTCAAAACAACAGAACTAACACAGAGGAATGAAAAACAAACCTAAAATTCCTTCTTGATGATATTATTCATGCAATAGTAAATGCAAAGAAGTAGATATTTATGCAGAATACAGTACTCAGTTTGAAGAGTGCAGAGAAAAATGACAAAGGATGTTCTTATATTGCCAGAGAAACAAAGTTGAGTACATTTTTGTCTTCATTAAAAACTGAATACATATTTAATAAAGTGGTTCTATGAAGCCAGTGTGTGCCATCATCTAGGGTTCTGTTCTGTTTTTCACAGAAGGAGAAAGATTTTGAAAGACTACATTGAAGAATTATGCATCATCTGACAAAGATGTCATGAGAAGTGTTTTACAAGTGTGAAGGCATTTGGCAGCTTTTAGAACTATCTTAATTGAAAGAGAAGGCCTCAAGCAAGGCATTAAAACCAATTACATGGACACTCCCATTATTACTGTTTCTAGGGGCTTATCAGGATGACCAAAGTATCTGAGCATACTTGCCTGTCCTAGCCCAAGGACATTTTCATGTCTGAAGTCTACTTCCTTGTTCTAGCCTAAAATTTAGATTCCTTTCTGAAATTACTTCTTTGTTCTAGCCTAATATTTAGGTTCCTACCTGAGCTTAGTTTTTTTCTAGCCTGAGATTTAGATTCCTACCTAAAATTACTTCTTTGTTCTAGCCTAATGTCAGATTCCTGCCTGAAGCCTACTTCCTTGTCCTTGAATAATGTCATATTCCTGCCAAGCAGCCCATTTCCTTGTCCTTGGCCCATGTTTGATTCTTGCCAAGCAGCCCCAAAGGCTCTCTGCCTCTCCTCCTTTTTATTTCATTAACAAGACTGAGCCTAGCTTAGGTAGTTCTGACAAGAAAGCCTTCCTTACCTGTCATGAAATATACATTATCAAAAGCAATGCAATTAGGTTGATAAGACTCTGCGCAGAATCTTACCCATCCTTGGCTTGCCAGCCTGTTAATTTAATAACTCTGTCTGGGGGTCCATTTTCAGGTTCAAGCCATGTACTTTGGCTGCCAACATGTTGATGTTGTTGAAGAAAAGCTTTAACACAATGGGCAGGAGTAAAAGTATTCCCAGGACAAAAAGGGCTAGCATGATCAAGCTATATATGCCATTTTTGAAGTTTGACCTCAGGCCATGGGTAATTTTATCTGCAGCATCTACCGGATCAATGCTCAGCAGAGCAGCATTCTTGAAATTTATAAACTCTCTATGTATCGTTAAAACATCCAGAGAGATGTTAGAATTATGCCAAATACACTGCATGTGTCATTCGACTTCTTCCTAATTATAATGACTACCACTGTAAATTGTAGAACTAACATGAATCCAATGGTTTTTGGCATGACACTCAAGATGCCTCCTTACTCTTAAATTCTGAACCTCCTTCCAGTAATTTGAATAGGATAAAGAGCATCAGTCTGTTCTTCCAAATGCCTACCTAAATATTCTGGTATATTCAACACATTAGTAACATTAGTAACATGATTAACAAAAGTAGCTGTCTTAACTTGTTTCACAGCAATTGCAGAAGCAATGGTGCTAGCAATTAATGTAATTAAAGCTGTTATACCAGCAGTAATCAAGCCCACTACCCTCTTTCTTCTGCTTAAAGCCTGATTCATTTCTTTTAGAGACCATCCATAGACTGCCCCACCTGGAGATTCCTCCTAGATGTAATCACCATATGCAAACATTGTTGTGGATGTCTGGAAGTATATGCTGACAGGAGCCTGATATACCTGTCTCCTCAGAGGCACTGTCAGAGCCTGACATATACAGAGAAGGATGCTCACCGCTAACCATAAAACTGACCACAGGATTCCCAGTGGAGGAGTTAGAGAGAAAACTGAAGGAGTTGAAGGGGCTTGTGGCCCCATGGGGAAAGTGACAATACCAACCAACCAGAGCTTCCTGGGTCTAAACAGCTAGCCTAGGAACACACATGTAAGGACCCATGTCTCTAGCTGTACTTATAGAGGAGGATGGACTTTGGGGCATCAGTGGGAGAGGAGGCCTTGGTCCCTTGAAGGCTGGATGCCCCAGTGAGTGGAAATTTGCGGGAGGGGAGGTGGGAGTGGGTGGTTGGGTGGGGGCATACCCTCATAGAAATAGGAGGAGGGAGGATGAGTTAAGGGGTTTCTGGGGGTGGGGAATAGGGAAAGGAGATAACAACTAAAATGTAGATAAATAAAGTACCCAATAATAAAAAAAAAAGAAAAAGAAAAAAAAGAAAGAGAAGGTCTTCAGTAATGATGCATGTTCTAAAATATGATGCAAGAGGGGGTTTTTGATGATTTTACACACAAATCCTCTCTTTTCTGAGATATCTATGTACCTGTTGCTTCACTCAAATACTATGGGTTATCAACAATAGGAAATATTTTTTCCTTAATGGCTAGGAATAGGAGTAAAGGTAGCTTAACAAAAATTGGAGTATATAGTCTTGAGAAGACAACTGTGTGTTGAAGATGCATACTCATGATTTATATAGTAGACATATTCATTTCGGTTACAGTCAGTAAGTTTTTTACTGTGTCCTCCTTAAAGAGCTGAGCCTTAATAATCACTGTGAGTATGAGCACACATGGCCTCCATTAAGTGCTGAGCAATTAGAGTCATCCTGTTCAGCGGATTGACGCTCTTCTCCTAGATGCTTCATGGATATTTGGGTTTCTGTTTGGTACTTCTGTCTTTTATTTCCTCTCCTTTCCCTTTCCATTCCACTTTTTATTTCTCTTCAATATATGTGCCTAGTGCCTGTGAAATGCTTTAGATTCCCTGGAACTGGAGTTACAAATGGCTATAGCCACTATGAAGGTACTGGGTAATAAATCTTTGACATCTGCAAGGGAAGCAATTTCTCTGAAACACTGAACTGTCTCTTCTGCCCTGTCTTCAGGTATTTTATTGCAGCCAAACACAAGACATGGGTCAATATATAGGTAGATTTCCCTTATTTTTAACTGACACAAGAAGATTAAAATATTCTTGGGCATCCTATCAGATCATTACGGCCAAAGGCTGATCTTCAATAACAGCAAAAACAACAGAAATCTTACATACGCACGGAAATTGAACAACCCTCTACTCAATGATAAGTTGACCAGGGAAGAAATAAAGAAAGAATTTAGAAACTTTTTAGAATTTAATGAAAATCTTGAAACATCATACCCAAACTTTCGGGACACAATGAAAGCAGTGCTAAGAGGAAATTTCATAGCACTAAGTGACCTGGTAAAGAAACTGGAGAGTTCTTACACCAACAACTTAACCTCACACCTGAG
This sequence comes from Grammomys surdaster, assembly GCF_004785775.1. NCBI lineage: Eukaryota > Metazoa > Chordata > Mammalia > Rodentia > Muridae > Grammomys > Grammomys surdaster. The sequence continues at coordinate 3,911,485 of NW_021620921.1, read as the reverse complement.
AGCTCTAGAACAAAAAGAAGCAAACTCACCCAAGAGGAGTAGAAGGCAGGAAATAGACAAACTCAGGGCAGAAATCAACCAAATAGAAACAAAGAGAACAATACAAAGAATCAACAAAACTAAAAGCTGGTTCTTTTAGATAATCAACGAGATAGAAAAAGCCATAGCTAAACTAACTAAAGGGCACAGAGGCAGTATCCAAATTAAGAAAATCAGAAATGAAAGGGGAAGCATAACAACAGAAAAAGAGGAAATTTAAAAAAATCATCAGATTCTACTATAAAAGCCCATACTCAACAAAACTGAAAAATCTAGATGAAATGGTTGTTTTCTAGACAGATACCACATACCAAAGTTAAGTCAAGAGCAGGTAAACCATCTAAACAGGCCCATATTGCTCATGGAAATAGAAGAAGTTATTAAAAAAAGCCCAGGGCCAGATGGTTTTAGTAAAGAATTCTATCAGAGCTTCAAGGAAGACCTGATACCAATATTCCTTAAATTATTCCATAAAATAGAAACAGAAGGAACACTACCTAACTTGTTCTATGAAGCCACAATTACTCTAATACCTAAACCATACAAGGACCCAATTGAAAAAGAGAACTTCAGACCAATCTCACTTATGAATATTGATGCAAAAATACTCAACAAAATTCTTGCAAATGGAATCCAAGAACACATCAAAATCATCATTCACCACAATCAAGTAGGCTTCATCCCAGGGATGCAAGGTTGGTTCAATATATGAAATTCCATTAATGTAGTCCACTATATAAACAAACTCAAAGGAAAAAAAATCACATGATCATCTCCTTAGATGCAGAAAAAGTATTTGACAAAATACAATACCTCTTCATGTTAAAAGTATTGGAGAGATCAGGAATTGAAGACCCATACTTAAACATAAAAGCAATATACTGCTTTTCAATGGTGGTTCATTTATACACTGGAATATTACTCAGCTATTAAAAATGAGGACATCCTGAGTTTTGCAGGCAAATTGATGGAACTAGAAAATATCATTCTAAGTGAGGTAACTCAGACCCAAAAGGACATGCATGATATGTACTCACTAATATCTGGATATTAGCCAAAAATAAATAGTACAGAATATCCAATCTCTAGTCCACAGAACTCAAAAATATTAACAAGCTGAAGGGCCCAAGTGAGCACACTTCAGTCCCACTGGGGAGGGAGAAGAAAGCAATCACAAGTAGGGAGGGAGAGAGGGATCTGCTAGGGTAAGTATACGGGGGTCAGGGGAATAGGGAAACCTAATCTGGTATTGGGTGAAGGAAAAGGACTGAAGCCTTGAGGAACAGTGGAAAGAATGGAAACGGGCAACCTAGGGAGGTAGGAGGTTGGGGGTGGGGGACCCTCCAGAATGCAACAGAGACCTGGGAGGCGAGAGACTCTCAGAATTCAAAGGGAGGGACCTTAGATGAAATGCCAGACATTAGTAGGGAGAAGGAACTTAAAGAGCCCATCTCCAGCAGGAAGACAAGGCATCAAACAAGGAAGGGGGTTGCCATCCCACAGTCAAAACTCTGACCCATAATAGTTCCTGTTTGAAAGAACTACAGGGATGGAAATGGAGAGGAGCCTGAGGAAAAGAAGATCCAGGGACAGGCCCAAAGTGGGATCCAGCTCATGGAGAGGTCCCAAGGTCTAACACTGAGGCTATGGAGCGTTCACAAAAAGGGACCTATCATGACTGCCCTGTGGAAGACCCAACAAGCAGCTGAAAGAGTCAGATGCACCCAACCAATGGACAGAAGCTGCTGACCCCTGTGGTCGAACTAGGGAAAGGCTGAAAGAAGCTGAGGAGGAGGGTGATCCTATAGGAGGACCAGCAGTCTCAATTAGTCTGGACTCCTGAGATCTCAAACACTGGACCACCAATAAGGCAGCATACACCAGCTGATATACAACAGAGGACTGCAGGGTCTTTGTTCATTCAGAGATGATCCGCCTAACCCTCAAGAGACCGGAGGCCCCAGCCAATAATTCCTTATTGTCTTTTCTTTCCAACATACTTTTAAAATCTTTTCCTTGTTTTAATACAGTAAAACTATAAATTCTGAGAAAAATTATCAGCTAGTTTGCTTGTTTAGTTCATCCATACTTAGAATTCCAAAACTAGAATATAAACCAGGGAACTGGAGTCTCTACTGTCTTTCGATGGACAAGATAGAACTGTTCTCTTCATGTACCTAGGGATGGAAGTCAAGGCAGACATCTTGAATCCTTCATGAGTATATCTCTGCCTGTTTTTGATTAGTAGTCCGAGGAATGCCAAGTGGAATGGCCTTGATTTTGACATTCAGTATTAGGACCTACATTTGTCCTTGAGAATATCAGCCGCTCCCTAAGAGCGGCAATATTTCATGATGGTGATGGATCGATTCCCATGTGCTTTTCTATACAGTTTTATTTCCTCATCATTCAGAGTTTGAATAGGAGTGCAGTATACTGGGTCTTCTAGGAGCTCTACCAAACGATTCAAGTAATGTTCATTTTTGTGGGCCGTGTCTCAGATGCCGTGGCTTCAGCCTGTAATTGTATACCAAAAGAATAGGACTAAAGCAAATAATGTCAGGCAGACTGACATATGACTAGGAAGTTTGGGCTGTTAATATAAATAAAAATGGAATAGAATTTTATGAATTTTAAAAATTATTTCTTAGAAATTAATGATAAATATTTTAAAAAACAATCCACAGAAATATGATATACATATTTAATTGATAAAAATGATAAATTATGCTATTTTAATGATGCCTTTAACTTGAAAGCAATGAACTTAGAGACAAAAATATATTAAGTCTTGTTTTCTAAATGCTGACATTTTTGTATTATACTGGAAACACAGCTGAGAAAATTTAATAAAAATAAAACCCAGGAAATTATGTTTTAGTTATATATCTATAATATACTATTTTCTTTGTTTTTATTCATATATTCTATTTATATAATTTATATAATTTAAACCTTTAATTATGACATTATGCAAGTGAAAATATAGAGTATACATATAAATTATGTCTGCAAACAATATCTATGAAGTACATGGCACATGTTGTCCCTAAAGATAATTATAACTCCCCCAAAATAGCAACAAAGTATTATCAAATATATTCCCATAGTCCCAAGCATAGTGTATATTCAACACAGCAATATAAGAACAGTGTTTATAACTCACATAACCTTAAATATAGTTGAAAGGCTTTTTTTCTGCTAATCATAATTTAGAATACTATTGCACTGTACTTCTTTGCTTGCTGATGGCCAAGATTTCTAAGCAGTGGTTAACTCAGGCTACAAATCTTGTCAAAATGGAATGAAACCCCCAATTGGCATTATAAAAGATGGGTAAATTTATTAAATGTTTCCCTTTTGTTGGTATCATGGTTTTAAAGATATTTTTAATAGAAATAGATGGGTTTAGATAAAGCAGGATATACCTAATGTGGAGTGCATTATAGAGTAGATTCACTGTAAATTGCAATTTGCCTCATCCAAACTCTGTAGTAATGTGAAAATGAAATTTTCAACAACTTTGTTGATGCTTAGAAAAGATAATTCAAAAAGAAAAGAATCATTGCTTTAGGAGTTAATTACAGACTTTATAATTCATAATGCATTAAAACATGATGAAGATATATGTATGTCATATACAGAGGTTCGAAGAGATGAGTCTTTTCCAGGCACAGCTCTCTAATGAGAAAAGCCCATGCTGTGACCTGTTATAGAAAAACATCCTGCTGGTGTCATTGTTAGAGGTGAATGGAGAATGCAGGTGTCCTTGTGTGGCCTTTCTTAGGGATTAGTAGGGTGGTGAGGAATGGTGAGCAGTGCACAGTTTGATGTTTGTTTTGAGTTCCTTTCCAAGCTCTTTTCACATGGCTTTCTCTCACTCATATTCACTGCATGATCTCAGCAACCTTTCCATTTCAGCACTCTCACACACACCCCCCTTTGTATTTTTTTTAATTACACCAAGAATCTTATACTAACCTAAAACTGTAATTATCTTTGACCTTGTGTTTCCCATTTTCAAAGATTGTGGATGAGAGCAATTATACCATATTCATTTTTATATATTTCATATCTTTTAGCAGCTTAAATCAGGCTCCAAATTATTGAGTTAATTTTGCTGCTAACACCTGACCACAGGATTTACATTTCTTGAACTTGCTATTTCTCAGTAACTCTTTGCTTCCCCAGTGTTGGCTTTATAGTTGGAAGTGTTACATGAATGATATAAATGTATAAAAATATATAAGAAAAATTTTAGGACATTTCTAATAAGTATGAATTATATTCAGATGATGAGAAAGTATCTCCTAGCTTTTATTTTGCAGTAAGCTAATGAGTGGTGAGTTAGTATTATATATGATAGTTCTTATAAGTTTAAATTATAATTTGAATCAAATGCAAGCAAGTTATTTGAAGAAGTTAGGTTGATACTAAATTTGTATAAATGAAACATAATGTGACAGTAAGGAAAGCAGAGTCAATGAAAAAATCAGCATGGGGGAGTCTATGCTTGCAGACTGTAAGCCAATCGCAAAGTCTTCAAAAATCAATAACATGGTTCTGGGATATAATGAACAGGTCAGAAATGAGAATTAAAATCACATAAAATGTAGATATGGATATGGAAAATGTAAATCTTTAATTAATGATGATGTAGACATAGAAATGACAAACTTTCATTGATGATGAATATCCATTCATAAGAAGATAAAATTCCAGCCTCTTCTCATATCTATTCAAAAATATAAATCATATGCAAGAATAAGTCATATAAATATGAGAAGAAAACAGGGTAATTTCTCTATACACCACATAAAGACTTTTTGCATATGTCTCAAAATCTAAAATCCATTATTTAAAGACTGATAACTTTGACTGCATAAAAATACTGATGAAAGAATCAAAAGACATGACAGGCAGGGGAAAATCTCATTCTAAAAACCAAAACCAAACCAAACCAACCAACCAAACAAACCATGGATAAAGGCTAGCAAGATAACTCAGTGAGTAAATGAACTTGCAGCCAAATTGCACTCCTGGAACCTATAGGGTGGAAAGAGATAACTCTGACAGGTTGTCCTCTGAGCTGCATACATGCACTGTAGTACATACAATGTTTATACACCAACCTTCGAATAAATAAATGTTTATAAAGTGATTGGATGAATCAAAATTGAAAGGCGTTTTCAAAATAATTGTCTATTACTCATTCAAGGTGTTAAGGTCACAAGCATTAAAAATAAAAAGGAAGAAGAATTCAGAAACACAGATTGAAGAAATAATTAAATAAAGGTTTATATTTCAGCATTTATTATCTTATCAACGTTTGATATTCTAGTTTGAAATTAATAGTATTGATAAATCTGGATAATATGCATTTGAAATTTCTTTATTATCTTTTTAACTTTCTATGAATACAGAAGTCCTTAATATAAGAATTAGTTAATGCAATTATAAAGTCTTGTATAAACAAAATGGCATAAGTGTGGGAGTTGAGAGGAGGTTAGCAAATATATATGCTCACATTTCACTGTATACATGTACAGAAATTTCAAAGGTAAATTAAAATGTCTAGAATTACAGAAAGTATGCAAAGGTTATATGTGTCATTTTAGTTGTATGATAAAACAAACTATTGAGTGACCAAAACAGATTGTAGTTTGAACCCAGAAAAATTAAATTGATAAATTGTACTATCTTACATACATATACACATCTCTGTACGAAAACGGTAAATAGTACCATTAGATAGCCATTTCGTCAGAGGTGTGGAATGAAAGTAGGAGCTAAAAGGCATCCAGAAAATTCTCACTTGGGGCAATGTTTAATTTCCTGAGGCACATTAAGGTGAATATGCCAATAATTAGGATTTTATGAATTTGAACATTAGGTACACATGCTAGGTTCTTTATCATTGTATTTAATAAAATATTAAGATAAAATATCATGAATTGAATATGCTCCTTTCAATGAGAAATAGAACTCTGTCTAGGTAGTATATGCACTGAGAAAGCACTGAAATTACTAATCCCGTTCCTATAGATTTTATAATGGAATGTTTAGACTAGTAATATAGATATAATTTTATATTTTTACTTTGAACTTTATACCAAGAATAATTTTATTTCAAACATTTCTATGTAAATATAGACATAAAATGCTTCACTCTATAGTCAGTTATTTAAAGAAGTCACATACTATATGTGTTTTATGAAGCCCACTCAGTATGTTTTATAAAGTTGAACTAACATGTAAAGTTGGAGGTATTTGCAAATTCAGATTTTTGCTTCTTATGAAAAGAAAACTCAGAGTCTAACAGTCCTGGCGCTGTACTGTGAACAAGAGCTGAGTAGGCAGAATGCCTAGTTTCTGTGGCCCCTAACATTAATTCCAAGTACATTTTGTACCTGCCTTGGTCATTTAATGTCTGGATGTTACCTACTTGACCTTACATATTAGGATTTCAACATGTT